>NC_069800.1:3676526-3976526 GCF_027406575.1 Nycticebus coucang | reverse complement strand
ATAGAAAAGTAAAATCTCTAGTAACCTCAATCAGAAATGATAAAGGGGAAATAACAACTGATCCCACAGAGATACAAGAGATCATCTCTGAATACTACCAGAAACTCTATGCCCAGAAATTTGACAATGTGAAAGAAATGGATCAATATTTGGAATCACACCCTCTCCCTAGACTCAGCCAGGAAGAAATAGAGCTCCTGAACAGACCAATTTCAAGCACTGAGATCAAAGAAACAATAAAAAAGCTTCCAACCAAAAAATGCCCTGGTCCAGATGGCTTCACTCCAGAATTCTATCAAACCTTCAAGGAAGAGCTTATTCCTGTACTGCAGAAATTATTCCAAAAAATTGAGGAAGAAGGAATCTTCCCCAACACATTCTATGAAGCAAACATCACCCTGATACCAAAACCAGGAAAAGACCCAAACAAAAAGGAGAATTTCAGACCAATCTCACTCATGAACATAGACGCAAAAATTCTCAACAAAATCCTAGCCAATAGATTACAGCTTATCATCAAAAAAGTCATTCATCATGATCAAGTAGGCTTCATCCCAGGGATGCAAGGCTGGTTTAACATACGCAAGTCTATAAACGTTATCCACCATATTAACAGAGGCAAAAATAAAGATCACATGATCCTCTCAATAGATGCAGAAAAAGCATTTGATAAAATCCAGCATCCTTTTCTAATTAGAACACTGAAGAGTATAGGCATAGGTGGCACATTTCTAAAACTGATTGAAGCTATCTATGACAAACCCACAGCCAATATTTTACTGAATGGAGTAAAACTGAAAGCTTTTCCTCTTAGAACTGGAACCAGACAAGGTTATCCTCTGTCACCTTTACTATTCAACATAGTGCTGGAAGTTCTAGCCAATACAATTAGGCAAGACAAGGAAATAAAGGGAATCCAAATGGGAGCAGAGGAGGTCAAACTCTCCCTCTTTGCTGACGACATGATCTTATACTTAGAGAACCCCAAAGACTCAACCACAAGACTCCTAGAAGTCATCAAAAAATACAGTAATGTTTCAGGATATAAAATCAATGTCCACAGTCAGTAGCCTTTGTGTACACCAATAACAGTCAAGATGAGAAGCTAATTAAGGACACAACTCCCTTCACCATAGTCTCAAAGAAAATGAAATACCTAGGAATATACCTAACGAAGGAGGTGAAGGACCTGTATAAAGAAAACTATGAAATCCTCAGAAAGGAAATAGCAGAGGATATTAACAAATGGAAGAACTTACCATGCTCATGGATGGGAAGAATCAACATTGTTAAAATGTCCATACTTCCCAAAGCAATCTACCTATTCAATGCCATTCCTATCAAAATACCAACATCGTACTTTCAAGATTTGGAAAAAATGATTCTGCGTTTTGTATGGAACTGGAAAAAACCCCGTATAGCTAAGGCAGTTCTCTGTAATAAAAATAAAGCTGGGGGCATCAGCATACCAGATTTTAGTCTGTACTACAAAGCCATAGTGCTCAAGACAGCATGGTACTGGCACAAAAACAGAGACATAGACACTTGGAATCGAATGGAAAACCAAGAAATGAAACTAACATTTTACAACCACCTAATCTTTGATAAACCAAACAAGAACATACCTTGGGGGAAAGACTCCCTATTCAATAAATGGTGTTGGGAGAACTGGATGTCTACATGTAAAAGACTGAAACTGGACCCACACCTTTCCCCACTCACAAAAATTGATTCAAGATGGATAAAGGACTTAAACTTAAGGCATGAAACAATAAAAACCCTCCAAGAAAGCATAGGAAAAACACTGGAAGATATTGGCCTGGGGAAAGACTTCATGAAGAAGACTGCCATGGCAATTGCAACAACAACAAAAATAAACAAATGGGACTTCATTAAACTGAAAAGCTTCTGTACTGCTAAGGAGACAATAACGAAAGCAAAGAGACAACCTACACAATGGGAAAGGATATTTGCATATTTTCAATCAGACAAAAGCTTGATAACTAGGATCTATAGAGAACTCAAAGTAATCCACATGAAAAAACCAACAATCCCTTATATCAATGGGCAAGAGACATGAATAGAACTTTCTCTAAAGAGGACAGACGAATGGCTAACAAACACATGAAAAAATGTTCATCATCTCTATATATTAGAGAAATGCAAATCAAAACAACCCTGAGATATCATCTAACCCCAGTGAGAATGGCCCACATCACAAAATCTCAAAACTGCAGATGCTGGCGTGGATGTGGAGAGAAGGGAACACTTTTACACTGCTGGTGGGACTGCAAACTAGTACAACCTTTCTGGAAGGAAGTATGGAGAATCCTCAAAGCACTCAAGCTAGACCTCCCATTTGATCCTGCAATCCCATTACTGGGCATCTACCCAGAAGGAAAAAAATCCTTTTATCATAAGGACACTTGTACTAGACTGTTTATTGCAGCTCAATTTACAGTCGCCAAAATGTGGAAACAGCCTAAATGCCCACCAACCCAGGAATGGATTAACAAGCTGTGGTATATGTATACCATGGAATACTATTCAGCCATTAAAAAAAATGGAGACTTTACATCCTTCGTATTAACCTGGATGGACGTGGAAGACATTATTCTTAGTAAAGCATCACAAGAATGGAGAAGCATGAATCCTATGTACTCAATTTTGATATGAGGACAATTAATGACAATTATGGTTATGGGGGGGGAAACAGAAAGAGGGAAGGAGGGAGGTGGGTGGGGCCTTGGTGTGTGTCACACTTTATGGGGGCAAGACATGATTGCAAGAGGGACTTTACCTAACAATTGCAATCAGTGTAACCTGGCTTATTGTACCCTAATGAATCCCCAACAATAAAAAAAAAAAAAGAAAATATTTAAAAAGTGTAGTTTTCAACAGAAAGTTTATTTCAAGGGAACCTTGGTGATCTTCTGCCTCAAGCCCAGAGATTTCAGATAACAGCCTAGTGAACTACCTAACCAAAGTTAGTTATGTTATCTTTTTTTCTTTTGAGTTTCAAATTTCTGACGTAACTTTTCTTTTTAATTTGTTGAAATGCTGAGTTGTTTAATTGACTTAACATGTTAAGCAAAGATCATAATTATCTACCTTAATTATGAAAATAAACAAATTTTATTTTAAGTCCCTGGTGCTCTCATTTTCAAGAGATACCCATTTGTTACCTTGATGGGATAAATATAACTAAAGTGATGCATTTTACATTTTTTAATTTTTAATTTTTTTATTAAATCATAAAGAGATAGATCTTAACCTGTATGATGTAAGCATTCCAAATTGTGTATGAAATCAGCACACTGTACCCCATAAATGCATTACTGTACATTTTCTAAAAAGCTACATTTAATTTACATTTAGGGCATTGAACATTATTGCCTAATAATCGAATGAATACCCATAGGTGCTCTGAGTTACTTTGTAATTGATTTCACTGTGACTGTGTTTCATAACACTTCAAGGTTTCCTACACCATCTGAAGTGTTCCACCCCTAATCACAAGGGAATGATTGCCATCCAAAACTTTAACCACATAGGATGTTTACTACCTATAGGAATCCAACATGGACACTTTTTATGAATTAAATAAGCCTGTAATACAAAGAAATATTAATTTCTGTTTCTAATTAATTTCTTTTTTTTTTACTTTATTACATAACCATATGTCCTTAATTAACATTGAACTTATGGTGGTTTTATATCAAGTTTCATAAAATGTATAGATTTCTGGGCAATTGTATTATACTTTTTAAATAGTGAAATCAAGCAACTAATTGAGCTTTTAAAATGAAGTTTACTCATGCCTCTCTATTTGACCATTGCTTGAATGATCGAAGACCAAGATGGCAAAAGTATCAAAGATGTGTAAATAGCAATGACAACCAAAGAGAATCAATTAATTCCTCCTACTCAGAATTTCTTGTAAAGGAACACATGGTTCCCATTTCTCTTGGAGATGTAACAAGAACCTGGTATTACAGCCATTTTATTTTATTCATAGTAAGAATTCATTTCTGCAAATCTCAAAATGGATCCGATGATGACAAGCTATGTCAATTGCAGAGGCCATAAAGAAAAAGTTACTTCAACTGTGTTGTCCCAATTTAAATTGCTTATCTAATGTTTGGCCATTTTTACTCTGGGGGACATTACAAAGGCCATTCACAGGAACACATTCCTGTGGGAGTCTGAGGCAGGATGAGCTCTAGAGTCCAAGCAGTTCAAGCTGTGGCGTGCAGTGATCATCCCTGTGTATAGCCACTGCACTCCAACCTGAGCAATATAGCATGGCCCTGTTTCAAAAAGAATTTACAAAAACCATAAAACATTTGTTTGAACAAAAACAAATAGCAACTAATTTTCATGATGATTTTAATACTTAAATGGCAAAATACTAGCTTACAAATTTTTCTTCATTATTTGGCTTACTTAGTGTTTGTTTTTTTTTAAAAAAAACAAACATGGGGCGGCCCCTGTGGCTCAAGGAGTAGGGTGCCGGTCCCATATGCCGGAGGTGGTGGGTTCAAACCCAGCCCCGGCCAAATAAAAAAAAAAAAAAACATGAGATGATCAGGGTCTGTGTACTTCCAAGTCATGAAATTGAACTACTGGATATAAAAAGAAAATGAGTGTTAAATACTCTGCAAATATAAAATGTCCTCATTGGCTCTTACCAGGAAAGTCAGATAATGTATCATTTTATAGAATAATGATGAAAGAATGTATAAGTACAGATGCAGTGAAAGGGAAGATTTTGGAGGAAATATTCTCCCATAATTTTTCAGAAGGAAAGGAATGTTTATTTTAAATGTGTATATTCCTTCCATTTTCTCTGAGTTATATTTAAAAATCTGTGTGGTTTTATCAATGTGCAGAAAGTAGCTGAAAAAGAACTCCACATTCAAGAAGGTGACCTAAAGCGCATTCCCGGGCTGAAGCTAATTTCCTTTTTGACTTTAGACAAACTACAATCTCTCTGACCCAGTGTTGCCTCTAATATGAATTTAGGGGGTTGATTACATTAATGAGTTTTATGAGTTTTTGGAATTTTTTACAAATATAAAGTTTCTTTAAAAAATGCATGAAACCGTATTATACAAAACAGAAACACAGTCGTCTGGCTAAAGGAGGCATGGTGCCTCTCTAGGTGTGACTTCCTTGACTCTTAATCCTACAGTGTTCTCTCTGGACACTTAGATTTCCCTGGGACATAGATTGTAAGTTACCAGTTATGAGAGAATCTTCTTAATTAGCTAAAATTTGCTGATATATTTGTGTTCTGTGTATAATATTACAATATTCCTATATTTAAGAATGAAAAATTAGAAACAAAGTTGCAAATGTGCTCCTCATATTAATATTGGACTTCAAGCTACCCCTGCCACCTGAAACCTAATCTCCACCTGCAAATAAACAGAAAGAACATGGAGATAGGGGCAGTGCTTTTCCTACAAATAATTGGTGCATTGTACTCCATAGGCAGCTAAGATAGCTTTTGACTTAGTATTATGTATGAAAATATTAGCAGTTCATTAAGCTTTTTTATTTCCTCTGGCAGTCATCAGTTTTTCCTAAGATATTGCTCTACACACTTCACAAACCATTGGTGGTACCTTGTCAGTGATCAATGTCACCGAGATATTTTTCTCCCCCTTTTGCTTTTGTCATCTGTACCAGGCACTGTATTAAATAATTCACTTGGGGACAATGATTCTGCATTTCTATTAAGAGAAGTATGAGGAAAAATACATGACTTAATAGGAACATAAAAATAAAGTGAGAGAGGGCAGCGCCTGTGGCTCAGTGAGTAAGGCGCCAGCCCCATATACCGAGGGTGGCGGGTTCAAACCCAGCCCCGGCCAAAGTGCAACCAAAAAATAGCCGGGTGTTGTGGCGGGCGCCTGTAGTCCCAGCTGCTCGGGAGGCTGAGGCAAGAGAATCGCGTAAGCCCAAGAGCTAGAGGTTGCTGTGAGTCCTGTGACGTCATGGCACTCTACTGAGGGCAGTACAGTGAGACTCTGTCTCTATAAATAAATAAATAAATAAATAAATAAAGTGAGAGAGACTTTTTAAAAGTCCTTTAATATTTGACAATTTTCACTTGTGTATACAGACAAAATAACTGCAGCCTCCCAGCATCTAGTGCAAGACTGGAGTCATCATAGATCCAGATCTTATTCCATAACGTACGTATACCACAATTCGTTAATCTGTTCCTGAGTTAATGGGCATTTGGGTTGCTTCCATGACTTGGCAATTATGAATTGGACTGACAATTTATCATTGAGGTGATGGTTATGTTAATCAGTATGATGTAAGCATTCCATATTTTATATCAAATTAGCACACTGTGCCCCATAAATGTACATAGTTATGATTTAATAAATAAATAAATAAATAAAATATGAAAAAATCAAGGTCTTTCTTGAAGCTTTTAGGTGCCCTCCCAGAGATGCTCCTTCCCTTTGGCCTGGGTCTGTCTCTTTCCCTGTGAGCTCTCACATCTGACCTGATGTCTCTTTCCAAGGACAGTTGCCCTTGCCATCACTTATGTGGGAAAGTATTCAAAAGCCAATGAGAGGCAGGAAGAGAACTGATTCCAGGGTTGGAATAAGAGCAACTACTTCGACCACGTGCTAAGAGTTAGGAGGAAAGATGACCTCTCCTTAAATATGTTATATAAAAAGTATTCTCCATCTAGAGAAAACACTCCTTTAGCACAGAAGTAAGCAATCTGTTGAGAAGAGTATTTCATTTTTATATGGGTAAAATGTATATAAAACAGTTTGTGAATCAGGCATAAAGGAGTTAAAAAAAAATCCACACATAAGTAGCGAATATTTAAAAGAAGAGCTCCCTGGGGAAAGCTAATAAGATTACACTAGTAGTTCCTTAATTCAAGTCATGTAAGGATGTACATTTTACATAGTATTTATTGATGGCAATGTGAGTATTCATTCTGTAAAAGCTTCTCTTTATATTTGGTATTAAAGTTTTACTTTTATAAGACCTAGTTAGTATGGTTTCATTATGTATTTTATAATCCTGTCAATAATATTATCACAGAAATGTTATGGAAAACCATCTATGAAAATATTAGGAAACCATTTTAACTTATCTCGTGTGGGCAAAGTGGCCTGTGATTCCAACACTTTTGGAAGCCAAGGTGGGTTGATCACTTGAGGCCAGGAGTTTGAGTCTAGTTTGCGCAAGATAGTGAGACCCCCAATCTCTACAAAATGTTTTATAACATTTCAAAAAAATTGACTTTATATCTATAATTTATAAATCCCTTGGATATTATGTTATCAACACAAAACATTAACTATATTCAGTAGATTATTTGAGATCCTATTTTTGGCACTTAGTAAGAGAACACATGTTATACAAGAGTTAAATAAGAATACTCAAGATGGAGACACTTGCAACATAGTTTGTTTCACACATTTAATAATTTACCTACCAACTATAATTAATCTAATATTAAAAAAAATGGTAGTTATTTCTGAAAAAACCAAAGTTATGATTAACAAGTTATTTATACTTTTGCATCTAATCCTGTTACACAAAGTCTTGAATCAAAGAAACTAAGTTTGAAAACGAGTTTTAACCTGTATTTATTCTTTTCTTCAAGCAAATTTTCTGAAGTGTTTGTATCTGTATGAATAAGGAAAGGTTAATAATAGCACAGATAGCATAGTATTTACACTTAATCTTTTGTCAGTAGAATTTGGATAGGACATTACGACAATGCCACTTCATGTATATGTTTAAGATTCTGAGATGAAAAGTTATTAGCTTTGAACATACCTAAAAATTCTAATTTTCTAAAACTGGAGGGTGCACAGATCATTTTTAACAGAAAATCAACTAAAGTGAAAAAACTGATTCAACTTTTATAAATAACAGAGTTTTGCTCAGAATTAACAAAAAAAAATACATAGATTACAAAATATGACTTTAGTTGTTTGACCTTTATATTAATAAATAGAAAAATCAGGGCTCTGAAATGATGTATATTCAATAGTAAACCTATGGTAACTGTATTTTATCAGATTATTATAAATAGCATTACATTTTGATGTTCTCTAGTACGTAAAACAGTTTGTAAACTTAAAATAAGCTGGAATTTATTTTCACTCATGTGATTATTCTTTTATTTAAAAATGCTCGTCAGACCTAGTTTCTAAATTTTTTGTTTAAAGGACGCATTTTATAAAAATATGTCATTCCCATGATAATATCTCTTGTTTAAATTAAACATTATAAATGATACTTGTCTTATTTCAGATCTAGGATTTGTTGCCAAAATTTATGAATTAAGTTAAGATTAATTATTGATTTCTGAAATGAACTTGATAGAGCAAGTGGCACCACTCTTTATTGTGTGGTCAAAGGATACTACGTTACTTTTTTTTTTTTTTTCTCACACACATCTACTGAAAACTGTGAACACATAGACACTCATCATGAAGAGTGTACACATGCTTAGTTTAATGCATCATGTTTCACAGCTTTAAACGTCTCGGGAGGGAAGGCTATGCATCTTTTTCTCTGGCTCTACACTTCCTTCACTTTTGCCATTTCTGAGGGATTCTCAGCACACTGAAGTTATTCCTGGAAAGCAAAGGACTCACCAACTTCTCAGGTTTACCTAGTGATTTAAGGCCAAAGTCCCCAGACACATGTAGTAACACTTAGTCAAGCCATTGTAGCTCATTAGCAGTCACTTGACAGGTGACGTTTTCAATATCTGGTCATTTACTTGTCATTAGTTTTCTTTTGCCCTTAGGAAAAGTACCAAATTCCTTAGCATGGGAATAAAAATACTTAAATCAATTTGGTTTATGTGATGTTATTCAGCTTTATCTCTTAGGACTTACTGTGCTCTGCCCCTGTGTTCTAACAACTGGCTCAACTAAACCACTTAGGATTCCCCATGTTCTTTCCCCACCCCCATCAGCTGTGTGCGTTAGCTTCTTCCTCTCCCTTGACCTTCAGGCAACCTACATATTGTCTCCACCAAAAAGCCTATAATGCTGACACAAAACTAGGATGGCTTCTGTGTGCATGTTTCAGTACTGTCCTGATTTGTGCCTGTCATGGTGTCTGTGACTCTGGAAATGGCCTGGATCTTTTTTCAGGTTATTGTAGACATTGGTTGAGGGATGGACTATATTATATCTTGTAATTTCAATGCTTGCCATAGTACCTTAGCATAGGACTATAGAATAGATGAATGAAGAATGAGAAAAGGAGAAACTGATAATTTAACCACAGTGATAATTAATTTATAATTAATATGTAGCATTAGGCATATTATTCTTAATAATTTTTCATTATTAGTATAACTGTGCAGATATAGTTTTAATCCTCTGTAATATTGGATAACTTCTTAATTCTTCCTTACTGACTTATACTCAGTTAATTATGAAATCTTTTAGTCAAAAATTCTTTTTTATTTCCTAGCTGCTTCTGAATATGCATCTGGATTCGACATATCTTCTCCTTTAATCATATGATGTGTTAAATGTAAACCAAGTTCTAGTTGGAAAAGCACATGAGAATATATACAAATTTTGCAGAAAAAAGTTCCATAATCAGAAAGATAATAAAATGTTCTTACTGGGCTGTTTAAATGGTGTACTGTTTTTCATTCAATGTATCACATGGGAGAATCTTTGCGAAAAGAAAATAATTTATACCATATCTTTATAATAAAAATTTATTTATGCTTTAAATAATGTTTCTTGGCCTCTTAACTATTCAGTGAATTTTTCAGTTGAAGCCAGTATTGCTGCGTTTCCATATACAAACTGCCCTCATGCCGGCTGCTTAGCAACCAAACCACCAAGTTGTCATTGATATTTCAGTGGAGTTGAGAGTTAGGTTATTTGTATTTTATAGCTAGTATAATAATATGTAGTAATAGATTCAAATTTAATTTTTTAAATTCTTTATTAAATCATAACTGTGTACATTAATGCATTTACAGGGTACAATGTGCTGATTTGATATACAATTTGGAATGCTTACATCTAACTGATTAACATAACCGTCTCCTTGCTTACTTATTTGTTGTGGCAAAAACATTCATACTCCATTCTTAATAGTATAGAAATGTATCATTGCTTTATGCACATTAGAATGGATCCCCCAAAAACCCTTCTTCCTCCCAGCCTCCTCACCTCTCCCCTCTCTTTCCTCTTCCCTCCTTCTTTCTGGACTATAGTTATGTTTTACCAATCCTACATGTTGGAGCACAAGATGCAGTGTCTTCGTCCCAACCTAGGGCCTCATAGGAGCCGGGACCCTAGGTCTCCGGCCAGCCCACTTAAGTGTCTGGATGTGGGTTGCTGTGCCAGTTTACTCAGGGTAGGTCTTGTTCAGGTCTCGAGTGCCAAAGCACCTTAGAAGTCACAGTCAATATTAGCAGAAGTGAGCATCTCAGCAGCAGTCTTAGTAGGAGAGCACCGATCAGCCATCCTCTGAGAAAGAATAGGAGCCAAAGGACGAGCCCTTACTAACTTCTCCTGAAGCTATTTATAGAAGTAATCCTATGGTCGCCTATGCACATCTAACCAATGATGTGCATTCTTTCATGCTCTCGTGCATCTCACTAATGAGACCCAATGATGTCAAATCCTTCCCCAATCTCTTATTGCCAAAGTATTTCTCACAGGTGCCTTCTATACCTATGAATGTGTAGGTTATTACATACTGATTTCATAGTAATATTAAATACATTGGATACCTTTTTTCCATTCTTGAGATACTTTACTAAGATGAGTATGTTCCAGCTCCATCAGGTAAACATAAAATATGTGATGTCTCCATCTTTTTATGGCTGCATGGTATTCCATGGCCAAATGTTTATTGCAGCCCAATTCATAATTGCCAAGTCAAGGGAGTAACCAAGTGCCCATGATAGACTCAAATTTAAACAGACATTACTTTGGTTTACCAGTACTGTGGCCATTGTCGATGTTTTGATTTATTACAATCATTACAGTATCATCAAACAAATATATATATATATTTTTTTTTTTTATGCACTGACATATAGCTCTTCCTACTGGAAGAGCTGGAAAAGACTGTTAGTAGGATTATTACCTCATTTCACAATTTATGTTTATGAATAGATTTTTGATATCTGAAGTCCTTTATGAAACAGTGTTAATTATGAGATATATAGCATGAAGGAAGAAATAATAATGTATCATGAGCAGGTTTGGATGATAACCCTTTGACTCCAAGGTTCCAAATGGAGAAAATAATTCCAGTGATATCAGTTGAGAAACTATGACTGGTATGTATCCATTTTCTTATTAATCCTTATAATAACCTGGTCAGTTATGAATTAGATACCCATTTAACATGTTATGTCAATAATATTCAGAAGGTGTATATACCAAAGTTTCATGTTAGACAATAACAGACCTAGAATATAAACTTAGCTCTATCATCCCAAAATTTCAGATTCACACTCACACATTTTAGGGGACAGATACTGAGTAGATGTATGACCTGAATGTGTCCCAATTGAAATGAACCATCAGAGACCCTGTCTCATCAATACATCCTCACATGGTCACTCCTCATGCCCATGTGCCCCCACCAGAGTAGTATCTCCACCACTCTCACATTACCCCCAGCTCTGCTCAGGTTCACATGCATCTGACATACTCGTAGAAGAACAAAATTATCCTGCCTCTCCAATTTTCACCATTTCCAGTGATCAGGATTCCAGTCCCAACTGACTCCAAATGTCACCCTTCCCATGGCTGTGTCACAGAACATCATTAGAATGTCAGCCAGTTTTAGTTATAGCATCACAAGTCACCCAATGACCTTTAAACTTATTTGGTGTCCTAACATGTCTTGTTATCTTCATAAAAATTTCAGATGTTGCCCCAAGACTTTTGAATCTTGTAAATTCTCACATTCCCCATGAATTTTTTCAAATGGATTCACCTCTTACTACCCTGGTGATTTAAATAAATGCTTCAAGTTACTGTCACAAAGTCAACAAATATCATTGGATTAAATCCCACGAGGGACAATCTGTTTAAGTTGAAAACTTGTCTCTTTGATTTTGTCCAACTATATTCCCCTCTTTCCTGCTCTGTAGGAAAATATTACTGATTGTGTCATCTTTCCTAGCCCCTCACTGCTACTTTCCCATCCAATCCCTTTAACTTGATGTCTTTATTTTTCCACATAAGGTATATGTGGAACTTAGTAAATGTGGAATGTAAATGTCTTAGCACAATAACTTAGAAAATGCCAGGAAGGCTATGTTAACCAGTGTGAAGAAAAATTGTCAAACGGTCTATGAAACTAGTGTATGGTGCCCCATGATCACATTAATGTACACAGCTATGATTTAATAAAAAAAAAATAAAAATAAAATAAAATGAAACCTCCCCTAAGATGGCTTTCCTGTAGTTCCTGCCCTGTGTCTTTTTGTTGTTGTTGTTGTTGTTGTTTGTTTGTTTCCTTTTCAAAATGAATGCAAATGAACAATACACATTTAGTTACATTCTCCTCACTCCTCCACACCTTGGAGTTACTAAGATCTCCAGGATAGCATCTGGCAGGAGGCTGAGCCAGAGCTGACTCCTGGTGGCTGTGTGGTGTATCTGACTCTCACCCAAGGAGATGCTGTGGGTGATGGTGACCCCCTAGTCAGCTCCTGCACAGTCTCCTGCCTGGAGCTGTGCCAGCACGATGACCTGCAGCTGGTCCAGGAGGCATGACAGTGATGGCTCTGTCTGCTGGTATTTCTCCTTCTTCCTTCTTTCTTCTTCATCCCTTTTTTTTTTTCATTCCTGCTCCTTCTGCACATGTTACCCTTTGCTCTGCAGATCACAGACAGATTTGAGTCTGTACTGATCTCCAACCCAGAATGAAGGAAAATAAGACTTTGAGGGCTCAGGAAGAGCATTAGGACTGAAGAGCAGCACCCAGCACCCCTACCTGCCAGCCATGACTGGGCATGAGCATGATGGGCCACCAGGGCCCTAACCCCAACTGCCCATTCACACCTAGGACCAGCTACCCCTATGGCCACTTCTTCTCACAGAAAAATGTGATGGGACTTCCCAGGTGAGATCAGAGAGGTGGTCTCATTTGTCCTGGCCTGCCCTGGGTCATCCTGTGTTATCTTGGGCCCTTCCTGCCAAAATATCTGAGATGTCAGGGGTGAGAGCTGAGCCACGACCTTCAGTGTTAGAAAAGACTCCCATCAGGGCTTCCTGAGCCCAGGGCTTTGGGCAGTCAGGAAAGAGCAGTAACATCCCTTGGACAACTCCTGCCAAAGGAGCTGGGAGGGAGCTGTCTCTGGAATGTGAGTTTCTGGTTCCCAGGGTTGCAGGTTCTGCTGGGGTCTATTGCCTAGGAAGTGACGTCACCTCTAGGGGTCCATTTCCTGGGCTTCCTTTTCAGAAAATCCTTCCAAAAGGTTTCTGGGCTGCTGATTGCTCAGCCTCCACCCCTATGATGAGGCATAGCTCCCCCACAGTGCCTGGGACAGGCCTGTGCAAAGCCAGGGTCCAGCTTAAGGAGACAGAGCTTGGTGAGTCAACCCAATTTCTTCTTCTATCCAGTTGTACAGACCTTAGTTGGCCTCTCAGGGCCTTCCCAATCTCCCTTTTAGCACAATGGGAATTTTAATTCTAAAATGTGTTATTTCTTTTTTCAGTTTTAAGATAGGATTTATTAGATAGAAAGGAATACAGAGTACATTGGATACCTTTTCTTCCATTCTTGAGATGCTTTACTAAGAAGAATATGTTCCAGCTCCATCCATGTAAACATGAAAGAGGTAAAGTCTCCATCTTTCTTTAAAGCTGCATAATATTCCATGGTGTACATATACCACAATTTATTGATCCATTTGTAGATCGATGGGAACTTGGGCTTTTTCCATGACTTAACAATTGTGAATTGGGCTTCAGTAAACATTCTGGTACAAATATCTTTGTTATGATGTGATTTTTGGTCTTCTGGATATATACCTAGTAGATGAATTACAGGATTGAATGGCAGATCTATTTTTAGATCTCTAAGTGTTCTCCAAACATCTTTCCAAAAGGAATGTATTAATTTGCATTCCTACCAGCAGTGTAGAAGTGTTCCCTTTTCTCCACATCCACACCAACATCTATGTTAACCAGTGTGATGAAAATGAGTCGAACTGTTTATAAAACCAGTGTATGGTGCCCCATGATCATATTACTGTACACAGCTATGATCTAATACTAATAAAAAAAAAATGAAGGAATACAGAAGGAATACAAAGCACTGGAGCTTCCAGCAGAGGGGGAGGAACCAAGTCTGCAATGTGTTATTTTTAAACAAAATAATCTTAAAAACAATACATATTTGAGATTTATTAGTTAATTTTAAATTAAAGTGTCCAGATCTTGTTGAAAGAACAATTATATCTGAATCAAGGTTCATGTTTTTTAATAATTGCGTTTTGTATTCTCCCTTTCTATCCTCATTTTAGAATGAAATTTCTCATTTAAATCTGAAAATTATCTTAGTAGTCCTCATGTTATTAGAAGAGTATTACTATAGTACTCATTTACTGTATTTTAGATTTTCTGGTGGTCTTAAAGTTTTCTTTTTGCTTTTGCTGGTTTCAAGGGGCAGTTAAACATGAAAACATTGAGCTTTCTAGATAGGTCTAGAAGAGTAAATAAGTAAAGTGATTATGGAACATGAGACACGAAGGCTAACACAATTCTATTTTTGTGTGTTGAATGCCTGGTACATAGTACTAATTCTCTTCCCTTCAAAATATAAATATTACGGTGCTAGAATTTATCTATTTCCACCAATCCTAAATGGGCCTGTTCCATTAATAATTTTAAACTACCTATGAGTGTTTGTAGGGCTCACTGAAATACATGTTTGTTTATATATACTGTATTCTAGCCAGAATAATTTTAGATCTGATCAGGTAGTAGCTATAATAAGAAAAACAGGTGCTTAAAGCATTCTCATTCATTTTAAAATCTAAAATTATTAAATTATAATGAGATCCACATGGAGCGAAATATCAAATTATCATTAGATTATAACTAAAATTCAGATTAATACTGAATTAGTAGAATTTTATAGTAATATAAAAAGCAGATTGTCTTATATCCATTGCTGACAGTAGACGCTTAAATACTTATATCAGTTTTCCCTAGTATGTATGTGCATGTATAAGGAAAAAATATGTAAGTATATATATATGTGTGTGTGCGTGTGTATATATATATATATATATATATGGAGATATAATATATATATGTATATATCCACACACATACACACTTTTTTTCTTCACTCAGAGCATTTATTGAACACTCTGGCAAAGACGCTGTGGTAGATAATGGAGTTATAGAGACGAATCAAGCACGGGCCTGGCCTTGTAAGAACTGAAGTCTTTCTCTTCCATTCTGAAATGTTGCCCAGACAAGAGGCAGAATGAAGTGTAGGATAATTCTTCAAATTATCATTTTATATTAAGAGAAAATACTACATTTGGAATTCAACACCTTTGGTTGAGATGTGTTGTCTTTTTTTCTTGTTTTGATAGAGATGAAATTAAGTGAAAGGAGCTTGTTTTTTCTGTTGTGTCTTTAAATTTTATAATGCCTTTTATTTTTAATTTACTCCCATTCAATTATTGTTACATTGACATTCACTTCTGTATTTGATGACTTCACTCAATAATTTTGCTCTTTCAGAACTAGAAATAAACCTTTATTAATGTTTAAAATGTTAGCTATCAAAGTTCTTTAGTCTGTGGATTCCTTTTAATAAAGGCATTGAAAACTGAGATCTGCATAGAAAATTCTTAGTTTTTTTCTTTAAAAAGTAAAAGAAATATTATGTATATGTATATATGTATATTTGAAGCCTTTATTTCTCAGCCTGCTTACTGAGAAAGCCAAAGATAAATGAAATCATGGTATAATCATAGAAACAAATTTTAATACCATTTTACAGTAAAAATATCAATATACCATTTCTACATGTAACATACAAAAAAAAAAAAACCTCTACAAATGTGAATGTTGATTATAAGTGGCCTTATATCAAAGAGTACTTCCTGTAACTCAACTTATGTAAAGTTTCAAAATAGGCAAAGATAATTTATGGCAACAGAAGTAATGTAAAATCTTTAAAGTTTAGAAAGGGGATAATGACCACATGCAGACATATGAGACAATAGTAAAGGGTTTTCTGAGTGTTTTCTTTTAAAAATTCACTGTTTTATATTTATAAATTATGCACTCTTGTGTGTGATATACTTAAGTTAAATACATGTTAAATTATCAAGTTACTAGCTCAAAAATCATTTTGAAAGCCATCCATTTTTATTTTTGCCTTGTATCTGGAAACAAAAAAAGAGCTAATGTCCAAATATGTCAACCTCCATCATCTTCTACTCAGAAATTTTGAAAGGCAGATGTGTATGCTGCCATTACTTTGTTTGTAATGTGAAAAGAAATTAAGACCATGTCTATACACATACTCATATGGTCTCGTATGAGAGAGATGAATGTACACAATGACCAGCAAATTGGAATCATAATAAAAGATCATGTTTTTGAGGTTGGAAGGAAATAAATTCCAACCATTGGGAATCTGATAAAAGATATAAGGCATGAGGGCAGTGCCTGTGGCTCAAAGGAGTAGGGTGCGGCCCCCATGTATGCGAGAGGTGGTGGGTTCAAACCTGGCACTGGCCAAAAATACAAGGTATGAAGTTTTATTTTTAATAATTGGGAGTCTTCAGAAAGTCTTAATTCACAGTCAGTGAAACCGTTGGTGTATGTGTTCAGGGAAGTAAAATCTTTGAGTTCAATAATAATATCTTTATCTTTTTTGGTACCCCACATAGTGACTTTGAGGTTCATTGAAGGGTGCAAGAAAAGTGGAAGCATGATTCTAAAGCCGCAAAACATCTAGGAAATGGAAATAGAAATAACTCAAGATTTTTTAAAAATATACAAATATGGCCGTGCTAGTACATGTACTAGAAAAACATGTTATACAAATAACTAATTTGAAAGTATGTATGTACATAAATCATCATAGTAATATGAATTATGATTTTGAGTAGAGGAAAACATCTGAGGATCAGAATTTTATTCTTACTGCTTGGGGTTATAGACTTCCTTATCTATTGCAAACCTGAATATTTTTTGACTTGTCACATTTTCTGTCTATATATATGCTCTCAGGTAAGAGACTCATAGTTTAACCGCATGGTTATTTCATCTATTTTTTTTTCAACTGACAACACTCATTTTTGAGACTCGACAAATTTAAACCCCGTTAGACCTTCTTTCAGGTTAGGATTTTATTGCACCTAAGTCTGGAATATTGCCTGCCTGAGGGAATAAGGACAAGGAAACCCCCCTTCAGGGAGGTGTGCACAATGGGAAGCACAAGGGGAGCAGCCATATAGGTAATTTATAACATCTGGCTAAAGGGACTTGGCAAACACTGTCGGAAACATACTAATTTCAAATGCAAGAAGGAGAGCACTCACTGATCAACTTACAAAGACTGCATAAAGCTCTTTATCTTCTATTGAGGCTTTTTTCCTTGGATTTATACTAGAATTGACATTTTGCTCAGGATACTGATTCTGACGGCTTTAGGCCTATCTCACCTATGGTGAGTATAGAACTGAAGAAGTCAGTATGTCTTCTTTTTCAATTTTACTGTATTTTTAACTCTTTCCCACTTATTGTTATTTGTATGTATTCATGGGGTATAAGTACAATTGTGTTACATAGATATAATGCATTGTGGTGAAGTCAGGGCTTTCCATATACATGTCACTGAAGCAATGCACATTGTACCCACTAAGCAACCTCCTATCCTCCACCTTCCTCCCCCTTCCAAAATCCATTGTTCCACACTCTGCTCCTGTGTACATGTATTATTCAGCTCTCACTTAACAAGTGATAACATACAGGATTTGTCTTTCTGTGTCTGAGTTGTTTTCACTTAAGGTAATGGCCTGCATTTCATCTATATGGCTGAAAAAGACATGATTTCATTTTTTTTTTTTACATCTCAATAGTATTCCATTGTTTATATACCCCACATTTTCTTTATCCAATCTGCCATTGATGCACACTCTAGTTGATTCCATATTTTTGCTACTATAATGGCAATATGTTGTGATAAACATATTAGTGCAGGTGTCCTTTTAATGTATTGGTTTATTTTTCTTTGGGAAGACACCCAAAAGTGGATTATGGTATATGTATACCAGGGAATATTATGCAGCCATTAAAAAGATGGAGCCTTTACCAGTTTTATGTTTACAGGGATGGATCTGGATCATATTCTTCTCAGTAAAATATCTCAAGAATGGACCAAACAAACAAACAAAAAACAATGTACTCAATACTATAATGAAATCAATATATAATCACCCACACTTTCACACAAAAGATAAAACACAATTGTGGTCCAGAAAGAAGGAGAGAAGAGGAGGGCGAGGGTAGGGGGTGGGGTGGATAGGTGGCAGGAGGTAATTGGTGGGACTTCACATACTGTGCATATTGCAAGGGTACATGCCAAATATATTAATAGTAAAGTACAAATGTCTAAACACAAAAATTGAATAAGTGAGGTGAACTCTATGTTAACCAGTTTGATGTAAATATTCCAAACGATATATAAAATCAGCACATTGTACCCCATAAATGCAGTAATGTACACAGTTATGATCTAATAAAAAGATAAAGGAACGCAAAAGTGGGATTGCTATATCATACAGTAGTTCTAATTTGGTTCCTTGTGAAATCTCCATACTGTTTTCCATAAAGGTTACAATAATTTTCATTCCCACCAATGGTGTATAAGAGTTCTTTTTACTCTAAATTTTCCCTGGCATGTTAATCTTTTGTCTTTTTTTATTTATTATTATTATTTTTTAATTTTTTTTGCAGTTTTTGGCCAGGGCTGGGTTTAAATGGGGGTAACAGTTTTCTGTTGTTGTTAAGTTGTTCGAGTTCCTTGTATATTCTGGATATTTGTTCACTGTCAGATGTATAGTTTGCAAATGTTTTCTTCTATTCTGTAGGTTTTCTGTTAATTGGGTTGATCGTTTCTTTTGCTGTGCAGCTTCATCGTTTCATTGAGTCTCACTTTAAAATTTTTGTTTATTGCCTGTGCTTTTGAGGTCTTAATCATGAATTATTTGCCTAGACTAACATCCAGAAGAGTTTTCCCAGGTTTTATTCTCCCATTTTTATAATTTCATGTCTCCCATTCAAGTGTTTAATTCATTTATTTTTGTATATGGTGGGGACATAGGTCTAACTTCATTCTTTTCCATATGAGAATTCAATTTTCCTACACCAAGTGTTGAAAGAGTGTCAAATTTTCCTTAGTGTATCTTCTTGTCAATTTTGTCAAAGATCAGTTAGCTGTATGTGGCTTAATTTCTGCGTTCACCATGATGTTTCATTGATCTACATGACTATTTTTATATGCACTAGTCCCATAGTGTTTTGGCCACTATATCCTTCTAGTATAATTTGAAGTCAGGCAATGTGATGCCTCCAAATTTTTTTCTTTTTGTTGAAGATTGCTTTGTCTTTTCTGTCTTTTTTGGTTCCTTATGAAATTAAGAATTGCTTTTTCTAATTCCATGAACAAGGACATTGATATTTTTATAGGGATTGCTTTGAACATGTAAATTCCTTCAGGCAGTGTGTTCACTTTAACTACTATAGAACCTTTGTAAGTTGACCAGCCAAGGGACTATAGCAAACTGGGCAGCATATAGAGATGGTCAACATAAGGCACTTGGCCTACTGTACCAGAATGTCCATGTGGTACATGTCCAGTCTATAAAAATTAGGTCAACTTGAGAATTGAAAATGCTGCACTGGCATGGGAAGAAAAGCATGCTCCCTCCTCAGCTCACACATTCACAGCACAATGGCTTGGAAAAGTAGCAAGCCCCTCAGGACACCCCCACCCCATCCCTGGAGGACACTGAACCCCAGGCCAAGGATCATTGCTGACCTAGTGGAAGATGGCCATTTGAACCCCATCAAAGCTGAAAGGCTGGCCTAGGGGCTGCAGGGCCAAGGGCACTTCAGCACAGCTGCCTCAAACACATCAAGATCCAGGAGAGTAACCGGCCACTATGAGGCCATGAACCTTTGCAACCAGCCCACACTGTGACAAGAGCCTCCACTCCCCAGTGAGGACCCCTCCCAGCCTCACTTATTTATAAACCAGCAGCAGGCACTGTGTGGCTGGCCCTTTGTACAGGCAGCCTCAAGGATGTTACTGGATGCACCTTCAAGCACCTGGTAGGCGGTTCCTTCCCAGTGACTTGGCGGCAACCTGGGCCAGGCACACTGACATACTCAGACGTGCTCCAGCTCACAGATGGCTGCCTTCAAACTACTCTCCTGTGGGCTGTGGTTCTGTGCCTCTTCCCATGCCTCTGGGGTGCCTGGTCCCAGGGACGTGTTTGCAATTTTTCTACCAGTACTCCAGTGGAAGCTGTAAAACACAAACCCAATGGTGCAACAGTTCTGATTGGTGGTTTTGGTCTGTGTGGAATTCCAGAGAACCTTACTGGAGTAAAAGGACTAGCTGCAGTTAGCAACCATGCAAAGGTTGACAACTTTGGACTTCAATACAAGCAGATAAAATGTATGGTCTCCTCCAGTGGGGAGAAAACGCAGAATTGGAATGACAGTACTTATCTGGTGAATTAGAAGTAGAGTTGACACCTCAGGGTGCACTTGCAGGGAGGATTCCTGCAGGTGGGGCTGGGGTTTCTGTATTTAACACCAGCACAAAGTATGGGATCCTGGTATAAGAAGGAGGATTCCAATCAAATACAGAAAAGATTTCAGCATCATCACTGCCAGCAGGTCAAGAGAGGTGAGGGAGTTCAGTGGTCAGTGCTTTACTGTGGAGGAAGCAATTACAGGGGCTTTAGCGTTGGTGAAAGCCTGGAAGGCAGAATGAGCAGGAAATGTAATTTTAAGGAAAATCAGGAGGAATTTCAATTTTCCAATGAGCAAAGCTGCAGCAATAACAGTGGTAGAGGTTGGAGAAATTGTGGATATTGGCACATTTGCTCCAGAAGACATTCATACTCCTCAGATTTAGGTATCTCACCTTATAAAGGGAAAAAACAATGAGAAAATAATTGAGTGTTTATCAATTCACAAAGATGTAAATGGAAAAGCCAAATTTGGGAAACCTGGAGATGATATAAGGGAACGTATCATTGAGTGGGCAGCTCTTGAGTTTGAGGATGGCATGGTCCATATCCAATACAACACAAAGCCAATGAAGATCTAATCAATGCAGGCAGGGAAACAGCTGTTATTCTTTTTTTATTTGTTTATTTTTACATAATATACATGTGTTTATTAGGTTTCCATTTTTTTGCCTTCACAAAATTAAAACGGCTTAAAATTTAATAACAATAACAATGTTTAAGATAAGGACTAGAAACAAAAACCTCGTAAAGAATGAATGAACATAAATACATTCAGAAAAGGAATCAGAGAATTGCTACATCAAAATATTAAGCAATAATGATAATAATGCAAAGAAAGTAACATTCACATTGTCAGATAAGAGTATGTCTATAATAGAATGCTTTGACTCAGATTCAAGATGGAATCATTAGTTAACTGAATGGATTTGGATTTGATATGTACCCTTGCAATATGCATGATAGACGAGGTCTCACTGTTTACCCTCCCACCCTCCAACCACCCTTTCCCTTCCCCTCCTTCATCCTGGGCTATATTTCTGTTTTGTCTTTCATATGAAAATGTGCGTGATTATAAATTGGTTTCATAATAGTACTGAGTACATTGGATACTTTTTTTTTACATTCTTGAGATACTTTACTAAGAAGAATATGTTCCAGCTCCATCCATGTAAACATAAAAGGGATAAAGTCTCCATATTTTTAAAGGCTGCATAATATTCCATGGTATACATATACCACAATTTATTAATCCATTCAAAGGCACTTGAGCTTCTTCCACGAGTTGCCAATTATGAATTGAGCCACAATAAACAATCTGATGCAAATATCTTTGTTGTAAAATTACTTTTAGTCTTTTGGATATATACCTAGTAGAGGAACTGCAGGACGGAATGGCAGGTCTACTTTCAGTTCCTTAAGTGTTCTCCAAACTTCTTTCCAAAAGTAACATATTGGCCTCCATTCCCACCAGCAATGCAGAAGTGTTCCCTTCTTTCCACATCCACACTAACGTGTAGTTTTTTGATTTTGCGATGTGGGCTACTCTTACTGGAGTTAGATGATATCTCAAAGGGGTTTTGATTTTCATTTCTCTGATGATTAAAGATGATGAGCAGATTTTCATGTGTCTGTAGGTCACCTGCTTGCCTTCTTCAGAGAAGCTTCTGTTCAATTCTCTTGCCCACAATGAAATGGGATCACTTGTTCTTTTCTTCTTAATAATTTTAAGTTCTTTGTGGATTCTGGTTATTAAGCCTTTGTCAGAAAAATAACCTGCAAATATCTTCTCTCATTCTGAGGGCTGTCTGCTTGCTTTACTTACTGTGTTCATAGCTGTGCAGAAGCTCAGAGATCAAACTTTCCCTCTTCACAGATAATATGATTTTATACCTAGAAAACCCCAGGGACTCAACTGCAAAACTCTTAGAAGTGATCAAGGAATATAACAGTGTCTCAGGATACAAAAACTATGCTCACAAATCAGTAGCTTTATATATACCAGTAATGGTCAAGCTGAAAAAAACAGTCAAGGACTCTATTCCTTTTACAGTAGTGCCAAAGATGAAATATTTGGGAATTCATAACAAAGGATGTGAAAGATCTCTATAAAGAGAACTATGAAACTCTGAGAAAAGAACTAACTGAAGACGTTAACAAATGGAAAAACATACCCCATGCTCATGGCTTGGAAGAATCAACTTTGTTAAAATGTACATTTTACCCAAAGCAATATACAAATTTAATGCAATCCCTGTTAAAGCACCACTTTCATACGTTAAAGATCTGGAAAAATAGTACCTAATTTTATATGGAATCAGAAAAAAAATCTAATAGCCAAGACACTATTCAGAAATAAAAACAAATCAGGAGGAATCATGCTATCATATTTCAGACTATACTATAAATCTATAGTGATCAAAACAGCATAGTACTGGCACAAAAATGGAGAGGTAGCTATATAGAACAGAATAGAGAACCAAGAAATGAACCCAGATACTATTGTTATTTGATCTTTGATAAGCTTAACAAAAATTTAAATTGGGGCAAAGATTCCCTATTTAACAAATGGTGCTGGGAATTGGCTGGCAACATGTAGAAGACTGAAACTGGATCCACACCTTTCACCATTAATAAAAATTGAATCTTACTAGGTAAAAGATTTTTTTTTTTTTTACCATAACCGTTTATTAAAGTAGATACAGAACACTTCTTTTCTCAAATTTCAATACTGTTTTACATGTTTTCTGTTTGTGAAACAACTCCTATTATGTTTATAACCCCAAATTTCAATTGTTAACAGATTAACTTAATATTCACTTGTCAAACACAGTTGATAATCTTCAGGGGAAAATACATCAAAAGCATATATACAATTATAGAACTTCTTACTATACATGTAGCATGGAAGATGCATTTTATTACTTTTTACATATTCTAAAAGACATTCAAATGAAGATAAATAGATTCAAACTGGCTGACAAACTGTTCTGTTGGTTGAGGTCCTTCATTTTATTTTTTGTGATAAGAAAATCCAAAATTATTAACATTGAATTTCTCATCATACATTCATCTAAAAACAGTTAAACTTGTAAAGGAAGATTATAGATTAACTGGTTAATTTAGGTTTTTTATACTGGCTTATTATTAAATTAATTTATTGCTGGGGATATCTGCTAGAGAAGGAAAAACGTTTTGGAGAAACTTCTTCCAGTTATTAGAATTTGGTAAAGAAACAAAATGAAAACAAAAGGAAAAAATAATTGCAAAGCCTTATGATGCTATTTTTTGGACTGGTCTTTTATGTTCAGATGATCGTTTTAAGTGTTTTCTTTTTCATAAAGGTAAATACCTGAAAAGAAAGACACATTGTATATGGTTTTTCCCAAAATATAGCTTTTATAAATATATATACATGTATCTATAGGCTAAAATTATGCAAAACCAATAAACAAAACACAGTATAGAAAGCGGATGCAGCATATAGATTATAAAATGTCCCCACAGCAGTTGGGGGCTTCCCCCTCCCTTTACCTGTTTCATGATTTTATAATCACACCTAAGTATTATAAAGCCTGAAATAAAGGCACTACTGATAACAGGTAGTGCAAAAAAGCTCAGATATTTCTTTGAATAAAATACTTTTAAATGAGTAGATTAAAATGCAAAATGGCACATTTTTTCAACTCATTCCAGTGTCAAAGCTTAACCAAAAACCTAAATATACAAATGCAGCCTGGAAACATTTTAGTGCAAATACGAAAAGTAACGGCATAATTTAGTTACTTTAAATAAGGTATTGTATGGGTAGAGATTTTTTTTATGAGGGACAAAGAATGTAATGGCATCTGGTGCAATGTCTTCAAACTTAAGAAAACAAAATAAGAGGTGAAAACTCACCTACTAATTATTTAATTTATCAATCTAACTTATAAGGGGAGACTAAAGTGTGATTTGTGAAGAACAAAATATTTTCTTAGATTTGTTGATGGCAGCAAAAAATAACATATGAGTTCTCCTGAAGTCTGTACACAGAAGTCAGCATTGCAAGAAGAGAACATTAAACTTGCCGAGGAGCTGGGGAGAAGCAGAGACAAAGTCACAAGTCATCGAAAGCTGGAAGAGGAAAGATCTGTGCTCAATAATCAGTTGTTAGAAATGAAAAAAAGAGAATCCAAGTACATAAAGGATGCAGATGAAGAAAAAGCCTCCTTGCAAAAATTCATCAGTATAACTAGTGCCTTACTCACAGAAAAGGATGCAGAGCTGGAAAAACTGAGAAATGAGGTCACAGTGCTCAGGAGAGAAAACGCCTCTGCCAAGTCCTTGCATTCAGTTGTTCAGTCTCTAGAGCCCGATAAGGTGAAGCTTGAGCTCAAGGTAAAGAACTTGGAGCTTCAACTCAAAGAAAACAAGAGGCAGCTCAACAGCTCCTCAGGTAATACTGATACTCAGGCAGAAGAGGATGAAAAAGCCCAGGAGAGTCAGATTGATTTCCTAAATTCAGTAATAGTGGACCTTCAAAGGAAGAATCAAGATCTCAAGATGAAAGTAGAGATGATGTCAGAAGCAGCCCTCAATGGGAATGGGGATGAGCTCAACAATTATGACAGTGATGACCAGGAGAAACAGTCTAAGAAGAAGTCTTGCCTCTTCTGTGACATTTGTGACTGCTTTGACCTGCATGCACAGAGGATTTTCCTACCCAGACACAGATGTCTGATGACCCTCCCCACTCTACACACCATGGCAGTGGGAGTGAGGAACGCCCGTACTGTGAGATCTGAGAGATGTTTGGCCACTGGGCAGCCAACTGCAATGACAACAAGACCTTCTGATGAAGCCTCAAGTCAAGAACTTGGCTTTTTCAGGCGTGCTAGTGTTTAAGCTATTTAACACCAGCATTGTGTGTACAGACTTCAGGAGAACTCATATGTTAATTTTTGATGCCATCAACAAATCTAGGTAAAAGATTTAAACGTAAGACATCACACTATAAAGATACTTTGAGAGAGTGCAGGGCAAACCCTTGAAGAAATTCACCTGGCAGTATCCTTTATGAGGGGAACCCTCCAGGCAATTGAAGCAACACCAAAAATACATTACTTGGATATTATCAAAGTAAAAATCTTCAGATTGGGAGTTTAATGGGTGGGGGTGCTGACCGTGATTTGGACATTCAAGGGTGAAGCCACTGACTCCTGGTTGGGACTTTTGCCTGTGGGAGTGTGGACTCTCAAAGGGTGCAGTCATTGATGCCTGGTTTGGACTTTAAAGGGCTGGGCACTGACACCATGTTTGGACTTTGAAGGGTAAATGAACTGATTTCCAGTTCAGACTTACAAGGCTGGAGGTGCTGATGCCTTAGTCCTAACTGTGGCTAGTGATCTTTTCAGAATTGGTCATACACAGAAGCGGGCAGTCTCCATCCTCTTGTGTATGTTGGCTGTAACTGTCTGTGGATTTCTACTATCTAGGAATTAAGAGACCCTTTGATCTCTCCCTACCAGGCAGTGATTGTACTGTCCAGGTCAATCTGTTGAGAACTCTAGACATGGGCTGTCCACCTGGGGTCTCTCTGAGGTTGAGCTGTGGTTGTTTTGAAGTGGGAAAGAACTGAATATCCTTCACCATCTGTCACTTATCAAAGGAAAAATGACAATGTGTCTGTGTTCCTTTATAGATACTCTATGCTAGTCCATATATCTACATCTCTATTTTTCTGCCAGTACCATGCTGTTTTAATCACGATAGACTTGGAGTATAACCTAAAATTTGGCAACGTGATGCCTCCAGATTTCTTTTTATTTCTAAGAATTTTATTTGCTAAAAGGGTTTTTCTGGTTCCATATGAATTGACGTACTATTTTTTCAAGATCTTAAAGGTCTGACATTGGTGCTTTGATGGGTATTGCATTGAAGCTATAGATTTCTTTGGGTATTGTGGAAATTTTAACAATGTTGATTCTTCCCAGCCATGGGCATGGTATGTTCTTCCATTTGTTAACATCTTCGGCTAGTTCTTTTCTCAAGGTTTCATAGTTCTCTTTACAGATATGTTTCACATCTTTTGCTAGATATATTTCCAAGTATTTCATCTTCTTTGGCACTACTGTAAAAGGAATAGAGTCCTTGACCATATTTTTGGCTTGACTATTGTTGGTATATATAAAAGCTACTAATTCACAGGTATTGATTTTGTATCCCGAGACACTGTTATATCCCTTGATCACTTCTAAGTGCTTTATATTTGAGTCCCTGGGGTTTTCCAGGTATAAGATTATCTGAAAAAGTGAGAGTTTGACCTCTTCTGTCCTTATTTGAATAACCTTGATCCCCTTCTCTTGCCTGATTGAGAAGTCTAGGACTTCTAGTACTGTGTTGAATAACAGTGGTGACAGTGGGCATCCTTGTCTAGTTCCAGATATGAGTGGAAATGTTTTCAATTTTACTCCATTCAATATACTATTGGCTTTGGGTTTGCTGTAGATGTCCTCTATCAGTGTAAGATATAGCCCCTCTAAGCCTATTTCTTAAGTATGCTAATCATGAAAGGATATTATCAAAATCCTTTTCTGTATCAATGGATAGAATTATATGGTTTTTGATTTTATTTATATGGCATATTATAATTATAGGTTTATATATGTTGAGCTAAACTGGTAACCCTAGAATAAAACCAACTTGAACGTAGTGTATAACTTTTTTAATATGTTGTTGAATTCTTTTTTATAGGATCTTATTGAATATTTTTGCATCAATATTTATTAATGGTATTATTCTATAATTATCTTTCTTTGTTGGGCCATTTCCTGGTTTGGGAATCAGGGTGGTATTTGCTTCATAGAATGTGTTGGGGAGGATCCCTTCCTTAACTTTGTTTTGGAAAATATCATGTAATGTAGGTACTAGTTCGTCTTTGAAGATTTGGTAGAATTCTGATGTGAAATCATCTGGTCCCAGGATTTTCTTTTTTTGGAGAGTCTATATACTTGCTGCTATTTCAGTGCAGAATATAGGTCTATTTGAAATCTCTAATTCTTTCTGGTTGAATTTAGGAAGGTGGCGTACTTCCAGGTATTGGTCCATTTCCTCCACATTTTCATATTTCTGAGGATAGAGTTTTATTACAGTAATCATTGAAGATTTTTTTGTTAATTTCTGTATTATCTGTTGTTATTTCCTTTTTTGTTTCTGGTAGAAGTTATTATAGATTTTACTTTTCTGTTTATTGTTTAGTCTAGCCAGAGATTTATTGATTTTATTCACCTTTCCAAAGAACCAAATTTTTGTTTTGCTGATCTACTGAATGATTCTTTTGTTTTCAATTTTATTTAATTCTGCTTTAATTTTGGTTATTTCTTTTCATATGGTGGGTTTGTAATTAGATTGTTCTTCTTTTTCCAGTTTCTTGAGATGTCCTAATAAGTTGCTGACTTGCTCCCTTTCTGTTTTCTTGATGAAGGTATCTAATACTATGTATTTCCCTCTAAGGACTGCCTTTGCAGTATCCCACAGTTTCTGTCTTCATTATTATTTTGATGGCCAAATCTGATGATTTCTTTCTTAATCTCATATTTAATCCAGCTATCATTCTTTCCATGACTTTGCTTGAGTATGAAGATTTCTCCTACTGTTGAGTTCAATTTTTATTCTGTCATCACAGTCCAAGAAAGACAAGGAATCATTTCTATTCTTTTGAATTTGATACAATTAGACTTGTGTCCTAAGATATGATCAACTTTGGAGGATGATCCATGGGATGAAGAGAAGAATGTGTATTCAGTTTTATTAACATGAAATGTTCTGTAAATTTTCCCCAGGGTGAAGTTTAAGTACATTGTTTCCTTCTTTAGTTTCTTCGTGGAGGATCTATCCAGAACTGCCAAAGGGGTGTTAAAATCTCCAACAATTATACTCCAGGAAGATATCAAATTAGTCATGTCAGTTAGTCTTTCCTTTATAAATTGAGGAGCATTCAGGTAGGGTGTATAAATGTTAATTATTGAAATCTCTTCACGGTGAGTGTTTCCCTTGACAAATATGTAGTATCTTCCTTGTTTTTTCTTATTTTAGTTGGCTTAAATCAAATTATATCTGCAAATAAGATGGCAACTCCTGCTTTTCTGATTTTCATTTGCCTGTAAATGAATGACCCATCCTTTCATCCTGAGTCTTTCTTTCTTCTTTGAGATAAGATTAGTCTCCTGTAGGCTACAGACATATGGTCTGAGTTTTTTTTTTTTTTTTTGTTTGTTTGTTTGTTTTTATCCAGTCACCCAACCTGTTTTTCTTGGAGGAGAATATAAGCCATTTACATTATGGAAGAATTGATAGGTATAGTAGTGTATTGGCTGTCATGTTTTTCAAAGGTCCACTGTATATTTTTAATTATTTAACTGTTGCAGGAATACAAGGCCCAGTGGAGAGAAAGAGCAACCAAACACCACGTTTATAAGAGGAAGGGCTTTATTCACCAGCCAGGAGCTTACGGCATAGAAAATTCCAAATGGCCATGCTACCCAACTGTCTTGGTATTTCCCTTTTTATTGACAGTCAAAAAGTTCCACTCCACAGGTACCCTTCTCATTGGCCAGTTTGAATCAAGCAGGAGATGACATTCCCGCCCCTACAGAACTACAGGATTTCACAAAACTTGGAAATTTCCAAGTTTCAGAAAGTTTAGTTTACAAATACCCATGAGCTGAGTCACCATGGAGAGGACCCTGCATGTGTATCCTTGTGGTCTCCTTGAGAAGACCTGTTCTTCTAGATCTCACCCTTCTCGGGTATCATCTCTCATTCCCCCTTTTTGAGACTCCAATATATTTTAATCTGGGGTCTCAATATCAGCTTGTTTCTGCAGGTGCAAATATTAATTACTTTTCAGCACTGAGATTTTAGGGACTGTGACTCTTGGTGGGTTCTCTACTCAGGCCTTAATAGTACCATGGTGGTGCACTAATATACATATGAGTTTTTACTTTTCCCTGTGACATTTCCCCCCTTTGCCCAAAGTTCAAAGTCCAATTAAGATAAGTCCCTCGAGGAGTTTCCTCAGGCTTCAGCCATGCATTGACCAGCCAGCTCCTAGTATGTGCCTGGAGCAGGGCATGTTGATTGTCTTAAAAATTACCTTTGCTTTCCAAGGGTCAGGGAAGCCCTATTCAGCCAGCTGTGATGACTCTAGATGAGGATTCTTTCCATCTTCACTGCTGTGCGTGTGGTCAGAATGATGGTGTAAAGTCCTTTCTACCTTGGTTTCAGGGGGACCAAGTTCTGATTCCAGACCTATACTTGGTCCCCTTGATCTTCCAGAGAGAAAAGATGTAAAGACACAAATGACTAAACAGAACATAGTTAATTACCCCGGTGGAGATTTTCCTTGTTACTCTTTATAGGGTTTTTGTCTATTCAGTTCAGTCTTTCCAAGTTATTTTAGGAGTTCCAGCTTAATTGCAGAAAATTGACAGAGGCCTCTTTGAACAACACCAGTGGCAAGGCCTGCCAGTTAAGCTTTGCTTCCTGACAGAGTTTACCAATTTCTGCTCTTATGGTACTGTTTATGCACTTTACCCTGTCTAAGCTTTGAGGCCTATTAATTATTCAAAGTTTTAGCTTATTATTTGTCCTAGTTCTGTTATGAAGGCTAGCCCATTGTCAAATTTAAAACAGTGGCTACCGAAACCATGGGACGATTTCTCTGGGAAATATTTTTACTACTTTGGGAGTCCTTTTTATCCTGATGGGGAAGGCTTTTACTTATTCCAAGTCTGATAGACCATCACCAGCCAGTACTTGTTCCCTCTAAACCTGGTCATTTCAGTAAAGTCTACCTGGAAGTCCTTGAAGGGCATTGCTCCATACGAATGGATTTCTGGGGGTACCGCTGGTTCTTGGCACGAATTGAACTGGCTGCCGGTGACACACTGTAGACTGACAGTTTTGGCCAGGGCTGTCAGGTGGGAGATGTAGAAGTATTGGCCAAGCAACTTCATCAAATATTCCTGTCACCACGGTGGCTCCTAGAATCTGGGGGACTGCTACTCATTCGTCTGGCATTTTTATTCATCCTCCCTCTGCTTCCTGATTCCCCTCTGCTGCTAACCATTTCTTCTCCTCCCAGGAGTAGATAGGGGTGATCACAGGGACCCATGGGATGAGGGGAGCCACTCGTGACACATGTTACATCTGGGAGGCAGCCCTTTTTGACTCAGTGTCAGCTCTGGTGCTCCCCTTAGTGATGGTGGAAGCATCTCTTTGAAGTTCACGACAGTGCATAACTGCCACTTTCCGAGGTTTCCATACTGCCTCTAGCAACTGAAGTTATCTCCTGCTGATACTTAATGTCTTTTTTTCCCCCCAGAATTTAATAGTCCCTTCTCCTTTTACAATGTCCTGCATAATTGGAGAGTCAAAAAAGTATACTTAGAGTCTGTGTAAATATTTATACTTTTTTCTTGGCTTAACTCTAAAGCTTGGGTCAAGGCAATTAACTCAGCCTTCTGAGCAGATGTCCCTTGAAGTAGAGGCTTAGCCTCCACAGTCTCTGTTAAGGTAACCACTGCATACTCAGCCCGCCACTCACCTTGCGCTGTCACGTAACTACTTCCATCTACATACAAGTCCCAGTCTGCATCTGTCCAAGGCTGGTCACACAAGTCAGTTCTTCTAGAGTACACATTATCTATAACTTCTGTACAGTCATGCTCAGTCTCTCTTCCACTGACTGGAAGGAGCGTGGCTTGGTTTAGAGTGTTGCATTAGAGAGCCAAAAGTGTCCCTCAGTGTCCACTAAATTGACCACAGAGTGCGGTACTTTCACTCTGAGATCGTGCCCTAGAGTCAGCGTATGAGCTTCTTGCACAAGGAGAGCAGTAGCGGCTAGAGCCTGTAAATAGGGTGGCCAACCTTTTGCCACTCTATCCAACTGCTTAGAGAGGTAGGCTACAGGCCTTGGCAAGGACCTAAACAGCTGGGTTAATATACCCACAGCCATTTTATCACTCTCTGAGACATACAGAGTAAAAGCCTTGGCCAAGTTTGGCAGTCTCAATGCAGGTACAGCCATCAGCCTCATCTTTAGCTGGGAGAAGGCATGTTCCTGTTTTCCTCCCCACTCCAAGGGCACTCTCTCCTCTCTTTTAGTTGCCTCATACAAGGGCTTAGCTAAAACGGCAAATTTAGGGATCCAAAGACAATGGAAGTCACCCGGGCCTAAGCATTTTTAAATCTGCTTTTGGCTCATGGGGTTGAGGAGATAATTAATGACCCGCCTCCATTTCATGCCTAGATACCTCTACCCCTGCTGGATAGTAAATCTTCGATAATGTACTGGCTGCTGGCAAATCTGGGCCTTCTGTTTGGATAATTTATAGCCACATACCTCTAGATGTCATAAAAGACAGTCCATGCCTCGGGCACAGACCTCCTGGGTAGAATGTCCTGAAAGGAGGTCCTCGACATATTGGAACAGCACACATTCTAATTCCTCAGCCTGGAATTTCTGGAGGTCACAAGCCAGCCCTTCTCCAAAAATTGTGGGTGTTTTGAACCCCTGTGGCAACCTGGTCAATGTGTACTGTTTCCATGTCTGGTCTCTCCCACTGGAAAACAAACAGCCTCGGGCTTCCCAGAGCCAGCCTTATACTGAAAAAGTGTTCTTTTAAGTTCATACAAGAGGGCCACTTGGCTTCTTCTGGCAGCAGATTCAGCAGAGTAGGATGCAGTGTTTACAGTTACACCATTTACTGGGAAATTCTAGATAACATTTAATACTGCACAAGTTTTCCAGGGTAGCCAACAGGTGACCTTTGTGGAGTCTTAAGGCTTCAGAGTAAATATAACTACTGCATGTAATTCTATACTCTTTGGCCAGTCTCTTAGTCCCATTTAACAGATCAATTTAGTAAAACAGTTAGGTCTCATTTTACGAGTTGACAATACAGACAAGGCTGGGATCTAAATACAGGTGGACCACAGCCTCTTTTTCCTCCTTTTAAACTATTTTTATCTCTCCAATTTCTCTTTTTACTAAAGGCAAATTATAGTAGAACTAACTTATTTGCCAAAATAAACTGTACCTTCAGTATACAGGGTCTGATTATTTACATAAAGTGCAGTAAGAATAATTATTAGACATCTAGGATCTTCTTTTCTTTAAAATTGACTTTGCTGGAACTCTTATAAGGAATCTCAGGCTGGACTTTTTGAAATTCTTTCAGAACCCAGGTTTCAACTGTGCCTTTAGATACCTGTATGCATTGGGTAAATTCCTCTTCTCTTGAAGTTCCCAAGCATATTTCAATTCCCAGACCCGTTAGCAAGTGACTGTCATTACGTACCACAGATCAGGAAATGTTACTGATGGGTATCTGGCCAATTTTCCAAAGGGCTTTTTTATTGGCCTTATAAAGTCAACCTTAATTCTTTAATGCAGTCTGCACACCTCTGGAAATGCTATTCCAGCCAAAGCTTTGGTAAAATAACCAGTGCCTTCATCATGACCTATAGAACAAAACAGATTCTTATTGAACTTATGCAAATAACTATATTGTCAGAAAGTAAGAGTACTTACAAATGGCTTTCAAATTCCAGAGAAATCAAGGAGAGAGAAAAATACATGTTTCAAACTCTGCTCATAATTATATATACATTTCTTGAAAAGCTACAAATAGCTCAAAAGACAAAAAAAGATTTTCTTGATTTCTGGAAAACAGAACACAGAAAGAATCATTCAAGCAAAAAGCCATTACACACTAGACAAGTTCCATGTAACTGATTTCTGTTCTTTTGAAGTTAGGTTAGCAATACTCATAGACATGTTAACTTTCCAAGGAAAGTTCTAAAAATCGGCTTTTTAGTCCAAAGGTATTCAATTACCAAAGACATCAGAAATTTGAATTTGAGAGAATTCATCAGCTTCTCTTAATATTTCTTTTTCTTTTTAGGATGAACTTTGGATTCAGCCAGTTACATAAGAAATAGTTTTTTTTTTAGATGAATTAAAATTATTACCAACCATGTATGTTAGGACAGAGCAATGTCTTATACATTAGGACAGACCAATGCTTTATACATTAGGACAGACAAATGCTTTATAATATTGGAACATATATATATATAACCATAATCCACATAAAATTCATCACCATTTCATATTTGACAATGTTTCCTATATATTTTTAATAAATCAAATAAGTTTAATTTGTTTTTCCGTGACTTTCAGTGGTCTTAATATTTCAAGAAGACCAAATTTATAGTTTGTTGTTGTTGTTGTTTATTTGTTTGTTTGTTGGCCTGAGCCAAGTTTGAACCCGCCAGTCTCAGTGCATGTGGCCCAGCATTGCAACTACTGCCTTACAGGCACCAAGCCACAGATTTAGTGTTTTTATTTTGGAAGATTCCTCAAATATCAAAGGCCTAAAACATTTGTTTAAACAAAATTACAAGCCAAAAGATTTGAAAGGAAATGCATAGTCAACTGGGTCACATGTAAATTCTTTCACAAATTCTCTTTTATGAGCTTTTTTAACCTGCACAGACCATCTACAAGCATTTTAAACTTTCTTTAACATTTGCCCTGCCTTCCACTTTCTTACACAACCATGCTGTTTTAGGACAAAATTATCACGCAAAATTCTTTCTTTACACAATACCATTTTCCTTTCTGCTTAATTTCTCTTACTCTCAAAAACTCACTTCCCACAAAACAGGATCCCAATTTACCATGAAGTTACCCATTCACTCAGCCAAACTGATAACTAGAAGGTTTAAAAGGCAAAAATCTTATCCTTTGACAAAGAGTCAGTTTCCCCAACAATTTAAACAACAAAAGTATTACATTTTACAAATGAGAGACATTTTATGAGATGTAACATTGATACAGAATTTTCCCACTCAGGGCTGGACAGGGAACCACCATGTTTCAGGCTCATTTGAGCTTAGACATCAGACTCCCATCTCCAGGCACAAACCCTCTGAGCCCCAGCAAGCTCATGGACAAATCAGCCTGAAACCTTTTGGACAGCTCCACCTTGACTACGGTGCACACACCCTGACCCCCTACCCAGACAAAAACTACAGCAAAGACCTAATAACCTTGTCCAAGGTGAGGCACTTCATTCATTCATTTGCTAGAACACCCCTTCAGTTTGTAAAGGTATTTTTCCATCTACCAAGTCCTGGCCAAAATATCTCTCAGGGCCAATTATTTACCCATAGAAAAAGGACTTATGCAGGAAACCTCTGATCTGGGCCTCCTCCTCCCTTCCAGGGGCTATTTACCTTGGAGACCTGTTGCTTATATGGATACAGCCTTGTCCAGCACGAGATTTACACTCTCTTCCCCAGATTTTCAAGGGCCATCCAGAGCTCACTGGACTTCTTCAACTGCAACACATTTCAAGGCACGACACCTCTGCCAATAGCTCTGGTACCCCCCACTCTCTCTGCATGCCCCTCAATCCAACAAAATGCCATTTTATCACTGATCTGTGGCCCGTGGGCTCAATTCTCAAATCCCTGAGACCAAACACTCACTGAAGAAATTCCATTAACAAAACTACACCAACATCCTTTCTAATGTCATTTCATTTTCTCCCAAGTCCCACATGGCCACCACCAAAGACAGAAAGCTGAAAACCTGGAACTTCCAGTTTATCTCAGAACAGCCATGGGACAAAGTTGGAGCAGGGAAGAAGGGCACACTCACACATTCCTTTCACCTCATGAATGGTGGGGGTGGGGGTGGGGAACCCCATCTATTGTTACCCATCTCAGTCATTCTCAAAGCACTCACATACACACAATTCCAACTCACTTCTTAAACTGGGCAGCCTCAATTTTCCACTGAAGCTGCCACTTAGCCATAGGAGGCAAACCAACACTCCCCTAGGCTCTGTGAAGGGAGTCCTACTCCACCCTTGGAGTTCTCTCAGTCACACCACATTCCACACATGTAGTGGGATTCCCAGATCGATCATACCTTGCTTTAGATGTCTCCCTGTGTAGGTACCCGTTCCTGCATGCCAGTTCCTCATAGTGTTTGACTCCTTGAAACCACGCTGACAGGGTCCTTTCTCAGCCCAGTCGAGGTGTCCACACAGAGAAGCCAAACTGTCTCACTGGCACGCTCAGTGGTTCACGTCACCTAGGCCGATTAGGGACCCCCAGGTGGGGGTTCAGAGGATTGGCGGCAACTACCAGGTGCCTGTTGTCTCCAGGGGTGATCTCGCTTCCCAGTCAGGGAACCGAAAATGTTGCAGGAAGACAAGGCCCAACAGAGAGAAAGAGCACCCAAACACCACGTTTATAAGAGGAAGGGCTTTATTCACCAGCCGGGAGCTTATGGCATAGAAAAATTCCAAATGGCCATGCTCCCCAATTGTCTTGGTTTTTCCCTTTTTATTGACAGTCATAAAGTTCCACCCCACAGGTACGTTTCTCATTGGCCAGTTTGAATCAAGCAGGAGATGGCATTCCCGCCCCTACAGAACTACAGGTTTTCACAGAACTTGAAAATTTCCAAGTTTCAGGAAGTTAAGTTTACAAATTCCCAATAGCTGAGTCACCATGGGGAGGACCCTGCATGTGTATCCTTGTGGTCTTCTTGAGAAGACCCGTTCTTCTAGACCTCACCCTTCTTGGGTACCCTTTCTCATCACCCCTGTGGAAGCTAGATTTTGTTGTTCAAATCTGGGTATGTTTATTTTGGGGTAGAACATTGTACTGTTCATTATGGAAAATGGATCTGAGTATTTTCTGGAGAGCTGGTCTAGGAATTGCAAATGTCCTCAACATGTGGACATCAGTAAGTATTTGATTTCTCCATCACAAATGAAACTCAGTTTAGCTGAACACAGGGTCCTTGGCTAAATGTTGTTTTGTTTTAGAAGATTGAAGGTTGAAGACCCTCCTCTTCTGGCTTGAAAATTTTTGGCTAAATGATCTGCAGTCAACCTAATATTTTTCTCATCGTAGGTAAGACTTTTGTTATGACTGGCTGCTTGCAGGATTTTTTTAATTCATAGTAATTTTGGCATAGTTAATTACATTGTGTCTAGGAAATACTTTATTTGGATTGAGTCATTCTGGGATTCTGAAACTATGTGCTATCTAGATTTCTGTACCTCTTGCATTGCGTGGGAAATTCTCCTCTATAATATCTTGGAGTACAACATCTGTGCCTTTAGGATCATCCTCTATTTCAGGAGTCCCTACAACTTGGATGTTTGAAATGATCACACAACTCTCTCATGGAATGTTCTGTTCTTGTTCTTCAGGAATCCCTACAACTTGGATGTTTGAAATGATCCCACAACTCTCTCATGGGATGTTCTGTTCTTGTTCTTTTTTCAGCCTCTTTAAATGCTTGGGATCATTCAAAAGACTTGTCTTCAATTTCTGAGATCCTTTCTTCTGCCTGCTCAAATCTATTGCTGAGAGACTCTACTGTATTTTGAAACTTTATGAATAACTTTTGTACTTCCTTGATCTCTGCTATGTTTTCTCATTATGTCCATAGTCTTGGTGACATTGTCTTTGAATTCATTAATTTCTTGAGATAAATTTTGAACTACTGTTCGGATATCTATTTCCATTCTTTTCTCCATTCTATTCATCTTATTTTCAATCCATATTCTGAATTTTCTTTCTTTCTTTTTTTTTTTTTGTCCGAATTCCCTTTCTGACATTTCAGCCATTTCTCTATGTATGGTAATTTCTGTTATATTTTCTTTGTCATCCCTTGGGGAAGTTGATCTATTCTGTTTATTGTAGGATAATATTTAGAAATAAACATATCCTACATCAAGCACACAAAGTAAATTCAGTGTGAGTTTAAAATGACTTGCTTTTCTTTCTGAGGCTTAAGAGATCTGGACCCCCCCTGGGTTACTCACAGAGTTAGGCTTTTTTGGAGTTGTAAAATTCCTTAGGCTTTTTCTCTGAAGCTGTACACCCCGTGAAGCCTGAGATCCAAGGGCATGCCGCCCTTCCTCAGAGATACGGGCCAGAGGGTTGACATATGTTAACAACATATTGTCAGAAGTCTATAGGTACTCTGCCCTGAAGGAAGGACACAGTCATTACTTCATACTGAGTGAACTGAGTGAATGCTTGAAGATATTCTTCTATCAACTCTGTTCCCCTATGGCTATTTTCGTCTTTGTGACCTGCTCGGAAACTAGTCACTGTTTAGAGGAAGAGATTTACTACACAGGTGATTGTATTGATATGATAAATATTTCCTTTCAAGTTAAATTACAGTTATGTAAAAAAGAAGATAAGATGATGAAACTAATAGATAATAGATTAGGTGTGTACGTGACTGGAAGAGTACAAAACTAAAACTTGGAATAAAGAATTTTGCTATATGCCATCCTACAGTGTATAGAAAGCAAGTTTAATAATTGACTTAATAATTACTGAAGCAAGTTTACACCCATGGCAAAGCTGCTGTTCGTTCGCATCTCCAGTCATGCAACATTTATTTATGTTGTAAGAGTTCTTCCATGGTTCCTCCCCATGAGTATTTTTTTGAAATTTGACAATTATATTGCAGAAAATTAAAACTGGTGTGGTGAGACTGAATTGGTGTCCCAAGAATTGGATCTAACCAGCCCCTAACCAATGAGCTGGGGCTTGTGCTTATGGCTTTTCCCCTGGAGCCTTGCAGTAGTCTCTTTCAGAGCTGCAGTCAAAGACTCTGAGGTCTTTCTTGCTGAAATAACACAATCTGGCTCTGCCTTCATGTCAGGCTTCCCCTACCCTAGCCTAATGAATCACTGTACTAGGCTGAAATCTCATCTGGGCCCCACTAGCAACACCTGGAGGAGGAAAATATGTCCATCTCCACTACAAAACAATCACCACTCAACCTTGGAGGGTCCCTAGGTGGACATCCCAGTTTGAAAGTTCTAATCAGATTGTCCAAGTCAGTACAATAACTGTTCACAGGAGTGAATTCGAAGAGTTTCAAGTGCCCAGTAAGTAGATATCCACAGACATTTCACCTGAAAAACCCATGGGGCTGAAGCTTGGTCCCTTTGGGGGGTAGGGAAGTCATGAAAGTTTGTCTGAGCAAGTCAAAACTGAGTTTTCAGTGCCCCAGTGCCCACTATGCACCATCTCCAAGCAACCTTCTCTTCCTTTATGTCCCTCTTTTCCTGCCTTTTTCTCTCTCCCTACACACCCCTGGTGCCACATGAATCAGTTTCCCTGCTAGTAACCAGCAGCCCACACAATTCCTGAGCCTCTGGGTGAATTCACCAAACACTATGGGTTCTGCAAGGGGTAGACATTCAGGCAGCCAGGCTAGTGGAGAAGGGTGAACTGTGTGTTCAGAATTGTGGAGAAAATATTTCATTCCTTTTATTCCAGGCAGGTTGTCACCTAGGCTCACAGATGGGACCTCCCTGAAGAAGAAGGACCAGCTTTACTGGCTTTCTTCTGTGGGGCAATGTGAGAGGTCCTTTGTTCCATGCTCACTTACAGAGAGCCCCAAACAGGTCTCTGACTTGGGGAGGGACCTCCCATCCACTTGGTGAAGGGCTTCATATCTGGACTTTGTTTTCTTTCCATCTAATTCTTGGAGGTACAACGTGTCTCAACAGTGATCATGTACACTTGTCTATCTTCTTTCTATGCTTAGTTCCCACCTTTGACTTCACTGAGTCCATTTCAGTCAAATATCTCTAGCTCTGGACAGGAGCCTCAGGTAAAAGCTGCTTTCAGTTTGTCATCTTCCTTTCACCATCCATTTCTCTGGTGATTAAAAATGAGGAGCATTTATTCATGTGTTTCTAGGCCATTTTTCAGTCATCCTCGGAGATTTTTATTAAGTCTCTTGCCTAGTTATAGACGGGGTTCTTAGCACTTTTCTTATTGTTTAATTTGAGTTGTCTGTATATTACAGTTATCAGGCCTTTGGCAGAATAATAACTTGAAAAAAGCTTCTACCATTCTGAAAGCTGTCTGTTTTCTTTGTCTGTAGTACCCTTAGCTGTGCAAACACTTTTTGTCTTGATAAAATAGCAGGTATTTATATGTGATGTTGCTGCAATTGCCAGGGGGAAATTCCTCATAAAGTTATTTTCCCAGATTATCTTCAAATGTTTTCCCCACACTCTCTTATAGAATTTTTATTGTTTCAAGTCTTAAATTTAAATCTTATATCCAGCAAGAATCAATTTTTGTCAGTGATGAGAGGTTGAGAGTTTTCTACATGTGGATAACAAGTTCTCCCAGCACCATTTGTTAAATAATGATTCTTTTCCCCAGTTCAAGTTTTTGTTAGGATTATTGAAGATTGAATGACAACATGTGGCTGAGTTCATCTCTAGACTCTGTTTTCTATTCCATAGGTCTATGTCTCTATTTGTGTGCCAATACCACACTGTTTTGATTACTATAGTCTTGTAGTATAACCTAAAATCTGGCAACCTGATACCTCCAGATTTTTTTTAATATCTAGGAATTGTGTTTGCTGTTGAGGGTATTTTTCTGGTTCCATATGAATTGAGATACTATTTTTTCAAGATTTTCGAAGTATGACATTGTTGCTTTGATGGGATTGCATCAAATCTATAGATTGCTTTAGTTAGCTTTGACATTTTAACAATGTTTATTCCTCTCAGCCATGGGTATTTTATATTCTTCCATTTGTTGACATCTTCTGCTATTTCCTTTCTCAGAGTCTCATAATTCTCTTTACAGGGATCATTCACGTCTTCTGTTAGATATATTCCCAGGTATTTCATCGTCTTTGGTGATTTTATAGAAAGAATAGGCTTTCATTTTATTCTTGCCTTGACAATTGTTGGCATTTATGAAGGCTACTGATTTGTGGCTATTGATTGTGTATGCCAAGACACTGCTATATTTCTTGATCCCTTCTAAGAGTTTTTTAGTTGAGTCCCTTGGGTTTTCCAGGTATAAGATCATGTCATATGCATAGAGGGAGAGTTTGATCTCCCCAACCCCATTCAAATTTCTTTGATCTCTTTCTCTTGCCTGATTGTGATGGCAGAAACTTTTTCAACACATGTTAAATAGCAATAGAGACAGGGTGCATCCTTATCTGTTTCCATATTTGAATGGAAATGCCTTTAGTTTTAGTCCATTCAATACGAAATTGGCTAAGAGTTTGCTGTAGATGGCCTCAAACAATTTCAGAAATGTTTCATCTAAGCCTATTTTCTGGAGGGTTTTTAACTTGAAAGGAGGCTGAATATCATCAAAAGCCTTTTCTGTATCAATTGAAAGAATCATATGGTCTTTGCTTTTTATTCTATTTATGTGGTGTATTATATTAATAGATTGATGTATGTTGAACCAACCTTGTATCTCTGGCATAGAACACACTTGATCATGGTGTATAACCTTTTTAATGTGTCATTGTATTCTTGTTAGTATCTTGTTGAATATATTTCCACTCATATTCTTTAATGTTATTGGTCTAAAGTTTTGTTGTTGTTTTGTTGTTGTTGTTTCCTTTCCTGGTTTGGGGATCAGAGTGATACTTTCTTCATATAATTTTTTTGGGGTAGGATTTCTTCCTTTTCCATATTTTTGAATTGTTTATGCATCATAGGAACTAGTTCCTATTTGAAGGTTTGATAGAATTCTGATGTGAAGCCATCTGGTCCAGAGCTTTTATTTTGGGGGACTTTTTTATAATTGATGTTATTTCAGTGTTTCTCATTGTCTATTGAAGATTTCTAACTCTTTCTTGTAGAGGATTAAAAATCATATTTACTACAATAGCCATCAATCTCATAACTTATGTGAGGAATTCTTGAGAATAAGACATTCTCCTGGCAAGCCTGGAAATCTCTTTCACTTGGAGGCAAGCCACCAAGTAACTCAGTAATCCCAGAGGTGGAAAGCTCAAACCTGATTTAGTAAGGCTGATGTTAAATAGCAAACATTTTATGGCAGTTCCTTGAAGAATTAATAAAGGGAATTGCATGTAGGAAATAATTGGAAATAATTTTTTGGAAATAATTTTTGGAAATAATTTCCTTGAGTACATAACTTTTTACCATCTTTTTTTTTTATCCATATGGGATCTTTTTCTTGAGCACATAGCCCCTAAAACACATGGTCCCTGAGCACGCAGTCCCTGCATGTCTTTGCTTAGTTATCTTTCTGACCATTAAGTATCTTCTCAATAAAAGGACTCTGCAAGAAGTGCTCAGTGGTATCCTGCACCTCTGGTTAGCCTCACCTCTTGCAGCGTGTACTGTCAATCTGTGTCTCCTGTGATCATTTATGCAGTTGTGACACTTTCTGTCTGAGTTTCAGATGGTATTGTGCTTCCAGATATTGGTCCATATCCTCTACATTTTCATAGTTCTTGGAATAGAGTGTTTCATAATAATTATTGACAATCTTTTGTATTTTTGTGACATCTGTATTTTCCCTATATCATTTCTGATTGTCATTATTAGATATTTTATTTTTCTGTTTCTCCTTAGTCTAGCCAAGGGTTCATCAGTATTATTCATCTTTTCAAAGAACCAACTTTTTGGCCACCATATAGTTCCTATGTGTATATCTCCTTGATATCACAGTGTAAAAAATCATCCTTCCCCTTCTTCTTATCAAGGTCAATTATTCCCATCAAATGATGATTCTAGCTGTTTCAGTTACAATATGATGGTGTAACTTTAGGTTAGGAGTTGAACATCCCAGCCAACTGAAAGTAAAGTATCATAGGAATGAAAAAACAAGCACCCAATGTACTTCATATTAAACGAGTAAAGGAGCAACTACATGCCTGCATGAGAGGAAAAACATATTTAAATTCAAGAAGATGGTGGGGACAGGGAGAGTGGTAAGCTCTCACCTATGGGGGACAATGTATGTGGCACATCTCCTGGGTGAAGGGCTCAACTGCAACTTGGACTTTTCCTAACAAATGAAAGCCATGTAACCTAATCATATGTGCCCCTATATTAATATAAAAAATTAAGTTTTTTAAAAAAATAAATCAATAAAAACTCAAAATACTGTGTAGAGGGAAGCTAGAATTCTCTCAATTTAATATATGCATTCCTACCCCACATTTCCCTCATCATGAGCTAGGTACACCCCTGGGATGCTTTGTTTTGTGAGATTCCATGCTTGTGGATCCAGCATTCTCTAAGCCCCACTTGTTGGATGAGAGTTGGTCTACAAGTAGGAAATTCAAACTGATACCTGGGGTAGGTGACTATGCTTGTGAGGATAAACTACTGTTTTTTCCAAGGTAGAAGGAGACGTATGTGGACACCTCACCACACAGGCCTTGTCCTTGGTCACCTCAAAGACAGTTCCATCTGTGTGGTCAGTTATTGTCTCTACTGCTGATGGTTTGGACATTCAGATGCAGAAGCAGCTAGGGGGGTCTTTGTCAGTGGGAGTCTCTGCCAATATGTCCAGAGACTGTTCCTCTGCCCATCACACCATACGGTTACCAGTGGTGATGCTTGGCAAATGTTACTTGTTCAAATGAGTGCTTACCTGGTCTTGTTTGACATGGGAAAAATATTTTATAAGTCATGTCCATTTTTCTGCGTCCACCCATTTACCTGTCTCTACTCCTCCAGTTCTTTCCCTTCAAGGAACTTGAACAGAGAGTATCACCACCTCAAGCCACTTGTTCTTCCTCACAAAATGGATAACCAGATGTGCCATTTATTCCTCCTCCCATTGCAAGTATCTTTCTTATGCTTGACATTTTAATCATATACCAGACATTGGCTATAAAGAAGCCATGGTCCATTTTTGGTCTCTACCCATAAACCAAACCAATCTATCTAAAAACAAAGTTGTATATTTTTCTTCTCTGTCAGTTAGTAGTGCAGGACACACCTGCCCTCAATAAGCCACAGGTTTAGGCTAAAGGAGTAGTGTTGGTGCAATTATAATGAATCTTGGATGCCTGGTTGTGTCACTTACCCACACCTCTTTTCCTATTCAGATTTGATCTGAAAGGTAACATTTCCACCAAGGAAAAGTGCTGAACCTGTCTGACTTTATGACTTAGCACGTTCAATAAAAGTAGTCTTGTAATGAGAAATTTCAGATATGAGGTCAGTAGGTGCACTACAGTTAAACATCTCATAAATCCATAACTCAGTAATGAACCAGAAGTCATTTTCCATGAAACATAAATATTCTCAGCAGAGGACTGGTGGGGACATAGCCTTGTTCTAGAATCCTGGGGCCTGTACCATGATTCTCCTCCTAAGACATTCTAATGACATTTAATAACATATGTCTTTGTGATAAATCATACCATCACCCCAAATGATAAGGGCATATCATGGGAGAAGTGGAGACAGTGTTTGCATGCAGCTGATTGACCTAGCACTTCGTGATGGTCCCTTTATGAATTTTTTCCATAGATGGAGAAATGCAGCAGCCAGCACATATGGAAATGATGGCCAGGCTCAGAAAATTCAGGAATGAGGAACAATCTCACTCCACAATGTCAGTCATCCTGACTACCAGAGGTGATATTCAGAGGTGAGGGGAATTGAGAACAGAAAAAAGGGAGAACAAATTGCATATGAGTATGACCTTGAGATGACCTTCAGTAGAAGAAGTTGCACATTGACCCCACTGATACTTCTCTAGAAAGAAGTTCACGCCATTGACATCTCTCCCCTAAAGAAAGGCCCAGGAAACCATGAAGGTGCTGCTGCCTGAACTGACATGCTGAATCCAGATGGATAATCTGCAGAGGGAAAGAGTGCTATGCTGCAACTCCCACTAATACATCTCAGAATTTGGGGATTATTCTAGTCCTGGGCAGCATGGATATCTGACAGATGTCAACTAAAGGAGGCTGCTTCACTGTGGTCACGGCACTCAAACATCTGTCTGTGGGGAGCATTACTAACTGATGGGCACCTGCAACCACCACTCTGTTTTTGCCAAGGTTGCCCCAGGCTGCTCCCAGATACTGACTGACCACAGCATGTTCCTTCCTGGGCCCCAGGGTATTGACTCCTTTTCTTAGCATGAGACTATTGAAGGCCAGGCAACAGCATAGCTTCATGGTGCAGGACTTTTGCCCTGTCTTTAGAAGAACCATTCCTTTCAGAGTCAAAGACTTCTAAATCTTACAGAGACCAGAAGTGCATGCCCTCTAAGTGGCTACCAAGGAGTAATATCAGGCAGAGACGCTCAGCCCCCAATGCTTACTTTCTGCACCCATATGTTCTGAATATTGGAGATATAGCACAGTATAACTTTTTAATTTATTTACTGTGCATATCACTTTCTTCACATTATTCAGCTGTTATTTCCTATATATTCCAATGCATACCTTAATTATATTTATTCTCCTTGAAATTAAACATGCTCATATATTTCAAAACACCTTAAAACACCAATAAAATCACTTTAAAAACATTATCCAAACCTCCATACTTCTTTTAGGCTATGCTTAATTTCTCTTTTCCCCATCCCTGAAAAGCTTTATAGTTGGTTCATATTTGCCCCATGTATTTCCTCTGCACTCACTGTTTACCACCTCCACCCAGGTTACACTGCCCTGTTCCTCTATTTAGTAGTAATAAATGATGCCCTATTCTCAACAATGGCTCCCATTTGCAAATAGCAAATGTCAAGGGCTATTTTCCTCTCCAAAATTTGGAAGTCCTTTTCAAATGAACAAAAATGGTATCTAATTTTTTGCCCATCAGAAAGAACCTCTTTGGAGTGAAATGATGATTGCCAGGGACTGAGGGAGGGAAAAATGGGAAGATAATATAAAACTGAGGGGTTTTAGTGATGCCAAATAAATTAGTCTTAGAGATCAGCTTAGTGTCTTTACCTAATAATAATATATTGTGTACTAAAAATTGACCAAAAATTGGCATTTTATGTTAAATATTTTATCATACATGAAAATATGCCCCATGATCATATTGATGTACACAGCTATGATTTAATAAATAAATAAATAAATAAAAAATAATAAAGAATTCTGGAGGAAACTTTATCAGGTGATTGATAGGTCTTTAGCCTGATGGTGGCCATAGTTTCACAGATGTATCCTGATGCATTAAATATGTACAGCTTTATAAGTTTCAATCACACATCTATAAACTGGTTAAAAGTTAATGAACAACATTTAAGAAGAAAAAACATCTTTGCCTTAGTAAATCTGTGGGCACCAAGAGATGTGAAAAATCTCAATCTTTCCTCAATGCTGGCACATCACAGAGAGATGATGCCTGAGTGCTGTTGTGCATGGAAATTAAACTTTCCTTAGGGTAAACCTTGTGACATTTCAAAGAAACCAAGCAAAGAGTTTCTCCTTGGAGAAAATAAATCCAAGTTCCCCAACAGCAGTCTCCCTAGACACAAAAGTGACTGAAAAGATTGTATTCTGCTATCTGCTTTATAGCCCAAAGGAACTGAACATATGTTCCCTTGGACTAAACTACTTTGCAGAGTGCAGAGACAATGGAACAGTTCATTTAATGAGGTTATTGCAAACCAGCATGAAAGAAAATGAACCAGGATGGGAATCATGGAGAATGAGAGAAAAGATAGAAGAGACAAGGATGGGATCAGGAGGTCTGGAGCAGACACACTGCAGCCAACCCCAAAATGTAAAATCAACTTTATTTTATAGTATCTCAGCAGGGTTTTTATGAAGAAGTAGCATAGACAAAAAACATATTTGTAGGGGCATGCCTGTGGCTCAGTAAGTAGGGTGTCGGCCCCATATTCGAGGGTAGCAGATTTGGCCCAGCCAAACTGTAACAACAACAACAACAAATAGCTGGGGGCAGTGGTGGGCACCTGTAGTCTCAGCTACTCTGGAGGCTGCAGGTTGCTGTGAGCTCTGACACCAATGCACTCTACTGAGGGCAACAAAGTGAGACTCTGTCTCTAAAAACAAATAACAAAAACAAACAAACAAACAAACATATTTTTGGTCTTACAATATGACTGGAAAATATAAATAACTTTATCATGAAAAATATATTTTGTTAATGTTTTCTACTACATAACATCATTACCATGTTAAAGATAATAAATAAAAAGGGAAGGGTTACATAGTTTTCTGCATAGTTCCTGAAGATTAACCAGGTAAAGAAAGAGATAATTGACTTATGGCAAAAACATAAGAAGGAAAAAAACGTAGTTTTAAGAGAAGGAAAAACATGTTAACTCAGCAGGAGGAAAGCAGCTAGAGGTTGTTCCCTGAACATCTCCCAGGCTGTGGGGGCCTTGCCACCTCACACCCCACTCTTCACATGAGGTGCTCAAAGAATTCAACCCTCCAGAAATTAGAAATGTTAAACATGCCCCTGCTGCCCACTACCTGTACTGGGCTTCCAAGACTCAGATCTTGGAGAAGAGAAAGTTTCAGTGACATCATCAGAGACAGTATGAGCAGGGGGGCTGGTAGGGTGAGAAGGAGAAAAGGAAAATGGGTGTCAGGATTTGCCTTTACAATAATGAAACAAAGACAGTTCTCTACTTATTTAATCTGTGAGGGTAAAATCCCTGAACGTTGAGGGTAATTTACTTTCCACTGAGACTGGTCTTTTCCAGCTCTTGTTTGGTTTCCTTTTCTTTCTTGAATCTATAATCTCCTTCCAGAAAGAGTTAGAAATGTCTGTTTCTTGAATGCTACATTTTCTGGGCATTCTGCAAAGCTCCTCCAATGTCTCCCAAATATTGTAGGTCCCTGTTAGATTCCCTTTATCCAATCAATAATTCATTCACTTCTCATGAAAGACCTATCATGCATCAGGTATTGAATATTTTCTTCTTCATTTGATTGGAATTTCTGATTTACTCAACCATTGTTGCTGGTGAGTCTGACATACTGAAAAGTTCTATATTATTGTTGTCACCTTATTTTTTCATTCCAGTGTGCACAATATAATGCAAATAATGCATTTATTTCTGACAGTTGGCACTCAAGCTTTTTTCCTTTTTCGTGATTGATTTTCACCAATCTCTTTAAATGATTAGAAGAATATTGAATCATTTGTGTTGGAGTAGTCTGTTTTCACCTAATCATAAAATTTACACAAATGTTCTGGTATGTTAATGCATAATATTTTGCAGGCTGTGGTTTTCAAACCACTAATCTTTCCTGGGTAATGGATTAAGAAGTTGTTCTTGTTCTGTATGTGTGTCTGGAGATTCTCTCCCCTGGCTGAGAACACAGAACTGACAACTGCATATTCTCAAATATATGTAAATATATTTTTTGCTTTGTGATAATGAAACTTTTTTGGACCTAAGCTATGATGTACTATGTTAACAAACATCCTACCATGAAATTTTCCTGAAATAAGTGTTACTTGATCATCATTCATTACTTCTTTAAAATGGAAATGAATGCATTTTATTTAACCTTACTATTCCATTTTGAGTCTATATTCAGGCATGTGATGAGCTTCACTATTTCTTTTTGTGTGTTATTGTTGATACATTTGGTCTCACATGCAAGATTTGCATCTATTGGCCCCATACAATCTGACATGCACAAAGTTTATGTACATCCCTAGAAACAACAATAATGAAAAAAAAAAAAATAGTCCCAGCCTCAGACCCACAAATAAAAATAAAATTACAGACATAAGGTAGACCATGGGATACTCACTGTGGGGCTCACACCTCTGCCATGCTGACCTTCATCCCCTGCTCTCCATCTCACTATCCCTCAAGTTCCCACAATGAAGCCCACTGAGAGGCATGCACTATAGCATTCTGCTCTCTCATCCTAGAAAGTTGTTTTTTTCTTACTCTCCTGGTTAAACAGTGTTACTAAAAATAGAAAAAAAACTAGCTGAGGTGTAGTGTCAGGCACCTCTAGTCCTGGCTACTTGTGAGGCTGAGGCAAGAGGATTAGTTTAGTCCAGGGGTTTGAGGTTTCTGTGAGCTATGATGATGCCACAACATTCTACTGACCGTGACAGGAGACTTTTTCTCAAACAAACAAACAAAAAAAAAAAAAAAAAAAACCTCCCCAAATAATTATCCTAAATGGAAAAGTTTAATAATAATATTTACAAATACTATTTATTGAGACTATTCAAAATTAGTTTTTAACTTTACACACAAGGTGATACTAATGATCATATCTTTAAAAATAAGAAAAAAAAGAGGTAACTGTCACAACAGGAAATATCAAGTAACAGAAAGAAGGTTGAGTTGAAAATCCATGTGCTAATCACTATTGTAGACCCATTGGAATGAAGGAAGTGTAGGGATTATCAAGAAAATATGAGATATATTTGCAGTAATATGGAAAGATTCTATCCAAGAAGAAATTAGTTAATGCACATAGGTTCATATATGAAAATTAAATCTAGTGAATAGATGATAAATAAAGACATTGCTGCTAAATAGAAGGAAATCTGAACAACTCACATTTAAAATATAAATAATATACCACTTGGCTAGATGAATCTCAGTCTTTGAATATCCATCCATGGGTGACACTGTAGTGTGACAACTAGCTGAAATACCAGTTGGCTTTTCATGAGATATTCCATTTGCCTCCTTCCCCAGCACATGCCAGCTACATGGAAGCAGAAGCTACACAGAAGTATCACAGTTTCTACTCTTGGGTCTCTCAGAAGGTCCCAAACTGCAGCCTTTTCTGTGTGGGTTGTTCCTGTCTATGTCCCTGGTCATGGTTTTGGGGAACCTGCTCATCATCCTGGCCATATTCTCTGACTTCCACCTGCGCACCCCCAGGTACTTCTTCCTCTCCAACATGTACTTGGCTGACATCTGCTTTACTTCAACTACAATACCTAAGATGCTGGTGAACATCCAGACACAGAGAAAACACGTCTCAATGACTCAGTTGAAAATTGGCAGTAACGCACTACCCTGACAATGAGCCCACACTTTTACCTTTGCTGTCCTGCTTTCACAGGAATAGCAATGAGATTGTCAATATCAAAGCTGGTTCATTCAAACAATTTGAAAGCTGGTTCGTTAACATGATACATATCACAGCCTAGGATAATTCTGATATGTTGTCTTCCTGTGATCCTTGGTTTTTGCCTTCCTACTTCTTTTCTTTCTACTCTCCCTTTCTTTCTGTTTTCTTCCATTTATTACTTCCTCACTATTTCCCCCTTGGATTTTGTGGGTTAATGCTCCTTACTCCATTCCTATATATATATATATTTTTATATATTATATATATAATATATAAAATATATATTTATATATTATATATTATAAAATAATATATTTACATATTATATATATTATTTTTTTTATTAAATCATAGCTGTGTACATCAATATGATCATGGGGCACCATACACTTGGTTCATAGACCGTTTGACACATTTTCATCACATTAGTTGACATAGCCCTCCTGGCATTTTCTTAGTTACTTTACTAAGACATTTACATTCCACATTTACCAAGCCTCACATATACCCTTGTAAGATGCACCACAGGTGTGATCCTTTCAATGCCTCTCCCTCTACCCACTTCCCCCCTCCCTCCCCACCCTTTCCCCCTTCCCCCTACTCCATTCTTTTTATGGCTGAATAATATTCCATATAATAAACATGTTTATCCATTTATGTATATTTTGGTTATTTTTTTCTCTTTGCTGTTGTGAATTGAGCAACTATGTACATTTATTGGTTTGATTTCTTAAAAAAAAAATTTGTGAGCCATATCTGAGTGGGACTGCTCTGTCAGGTGATAAGTGGAGGAAAGGCCAAACTTTTTTTTTATTGCAGCTGGCACAATTTACCTCCCAGCAATGTATGAGTGTTACACTGTCTTCATATCTCTGCTCATACTTGTTGCTTTCCTTTTTTGCAAAGATTATATCTGCCTTGTATGTGTGAAGTGGCATGTATTTGTGCATTTGCATTACATTTCCCTAAATGACAAAGTGAACATCTTTTCATAAACTTCTTGGCAACTAGTGTATCTTCTTTGGGGAGATGACTTTTCAAGTCTGTGCTCATTTTTCATTAGTAGTTTGCACTTTTGGTTCTGACTTTTACTAGTTCTTTATATATTTTGGATAATTGACGCTTATCATATATATGTGTTGCAAATATTTCCCCCATTCTGTTTATATGTTATCTTTCCTTATTTTCTGAGTATACAAATTTATTGTTTTTAACTATACCTATAATAACGTACAAGGTCTGACAAATAAGTTTGCAAACTTGCCACTGTGCACTTACGTTGGCAGCACTGTACAAACAACTCAGTAAGATGTCATAACCTTGGTATATCAGTGTCTCACAGCTGTCTTTGTGTAAATGTTTTGCAATGTCTTGCTTGGTGGCATTTATTATTGTTATTGTGTGCCATTGCCAGAATGTCTGAGCTTGAATTAGAACAATAAACAAATACTACATTTCTTGTTAAAATTGGCAAGAGTGGAAGTAAAATCACGGAAATTTTAGTTCAAGTTTGTGAGGATAATCCCATGAAACAAATGACAGGGTGAAAATGGATTAAACTTTTTTTCAGAGGAAGAGAAAACATCAGTGATGAAGAGAGCTTGGGGTGGCCAGTAATTAGCAGAACTGATGCACAGATAGCAAAAATTAAACAAATACTGTGTCAAAAACTTTGGGCGACTATGAGAAGCACAGTAGACCAAGTAAATATTGATAGAGAAACAGTAAAAATCAGAAAAACAGAAAGAAAGAAAAAAGAAAAAGAAAGAACGAAAAGGGCTGGGACAAAAGAACTGAAGAAAGGAAAGAAGGACAGAAAGAGAGTGACAGGAGAAATAGTGGTGTTTGGTAGGGAATTTGGACCCACACCCACAATCTAGGACTTTGGGGAACCTGGTTGGGTGCATCCCTTGAAGTAAGGAACTCTTACCAGCTTGAGGAAAAGCAAAACTCCTTATCTTCCAAATACAGAAAAAAGGAAAAGAAAATTGGCAGCATGTACCCATCAGGACCTACCAATGCCATCCTTCCAAAGGCCAGATCTAGAAGGACACCCTAGACTGTAAGCACGTGACCTCTTTGAGCCAAAGCAATTCTGTGACCTGAAAACCAGCCAAATGCTATGACATCCCAGAACTCAGAAAAAAGAAAAAAGTAACCAAAATTGATAAAGAATGTTAAAAATAATTTTATCTAAGTTAAAGAAATATGGGGCAATAGGGAATATGTTAGTTGTTATATGAGAAATTTATGTGGGAAAGATAAGTAAGGTAGAAAAATCTCTACCAAAAGAGAGAAAAAGGAGAGAAGAAATAAAAAGAAAGAATAAAAGGGTCTGAAAAACCATAGCAAAAATGGAGGAGTCTTGGCTAATGAAGAGAGTAAAAATGAAATCAATACAAAAGAGAAAAACAAAACAAATGAACAAACAAAAACAAGAAAAGAGAGAGAGAAAAAAACTAAGGAATAAATTGGCAAATTTGGAAAAAGAGAAAAAAGTGAAAGATTTCAGATAAATAAATAAAATATGTTGTCTTTAATAACCTATTGCCTGGACACCAGGTGACATTTTGGTTTTAGGAGATGGAGAACACACACAATGGCTTTGCGGTTCAGAAGCCACTGACTACTTATAGAGGAGATCTCATCTTCTTTCCCAGACTTATTTGCCCTCAGTCGGGCCTGGTCACTTTATCAGCATTCAGTCCCTGTGAGATTGGGGTCTTAAACATCTTGCCAGGTTTCTTAGGAGGTACATCAAATAGAGCCCCCTGACAACAAAGTAGCCTTCCTGAAGGTGCAGGGACTGCTCAGCTCACCCCAAGGATAATTGCCCAAGCTCAGCAGATGAACCAGAGCCAGCCATGCACTGAGAGTCTGGACCATTCCTCTGGCATGGCCTTTCAACAATGGTGGCACCAAACTAATGGGAGCTCCACCATACCCAGTATTTAATCCAGGATGTTGGATGCTGTTAGAGTCCATTCATTTGTTTAAGCCTTCCAGTGCAGGTCCAGCAATTTTAGTTCAAATTCAAGAAACTGCAGGACAGCCGTTTTCTATCACCAGTCCTCTGCAGGTGAGCTGGCTAGCCAGTTCCTGTCTTTACCCAGGCACTTGCCTTCTCTGTAGTTTTCTTCAACTCCAGACCACCTCACTGGCTCCTGTAGTCCACCACTGCTTCCTTATGCCACCATAATGATGTTCGTGGTTAGGTTCTCCCAGACAGAGTTCTCTTTTTCCTGTCTCATTGTAAGTGCCTGGTAAGAAGATGTTTCTACTTTGCCATCTTGGTCCATTTTCCCATCAACTTTTTTGTTTACCACATTTTAAAATAGTTGCAATAGTCCAATTGCAGACAACTATAACTTCTTCCTTGTGAATGACATGATATTCTACCTGGAAAACCACAAAGATTCAACTACCAAGCTCTTAGAAGTGTTCAGGAAACATAGCAGAATTTAAGGATACAAAATCAATGTCCATAAGTCATCAGCCTTCATATATGCTAATAACAGTCAAGACGACAATAAAATCAAATTTTACAGTGTCTCCAAAGCAAGTCAAATACATGGAAATATGTCTAACAAAGGATGTGAAAGATCTCTGTTAAGAGAACTATGATGCTAATTCAGAACTTGATACAGGCTTATTCAACATTTCCACTTCTTTCTGGCTAAGTCTAGGAAGGTGGAGTGTTTCCAAGTATTCATCTATTTCCTTCATATTTTCATACTTCTGAGAATAAAGTTTTTTTGTAATATTCATTAAGGATTTTTTGAATTTCTGAGGAGTCTGTCATTATTTTGACTTTATCATTTCTGACGAAATTAGGGATTTTTCTCTTTTATCCATTTTATTGACCTTTTCAAAAAAGTTTATCCATTTTATTGACCTTTTCAAAAAAAAACAACATTTTGATTTATTAATATGTTGATTACTCCTTTGAAATCTCCCCCCAGAGAAAAGCCAGGGACCAAATGGCTTCACATCAGAATTCTACCAAAACTTTAAAGACAAACTAGTACCTATATTACTTAACCTTTCTCAAATCATATAAAAAGAAGAAATACTGCTCAACCTTCTCTGAAACAAATATCACCCTGATCTCCAAACCAGGAAAAGAACAGACAAAAAAAGAAAATTATAGACCAATATCACTAATGAATATTGATGCAAAAATATTCAACAAGATCTTAACAAACAGAATCCAGCAACACATCAAACAAATTATACACCATGACCAAGGGGGTTTTATTCCAGGGTCTCAAGGTTGGTTCAATATATGTAAATCTGTAAATATAATACATCACATAAACAAAATATAAAGCAAAGTCCATATGATTCTCTCAATTGAAGAAGAAAAACTTTTGATATTATCCAGCATCCTTTCTTGATCAGAACGCTTAAGAAAATAGGTCTAGAAGGAACATTTCTTAAACCAAAAGAGGTCATCTACAGCAAAGCAACAGCTAATATCATATTGAATGGGGTTAAATTGAAATAATTTTCACTCAGAACAGGAACCAGACAAGGTTGCCCATTCTCTCCACTGCTTTTCAACATTATAATGGAAGCATTAGACATCAAAATTAGGCAAGAGAAGGCAATCAAGTGTATCCAAATAGGATCAGAGAAGATCAAACTGTCACTCTTTGTAGATGATATGATTTTATATCTGGAAAACCCCAGGGACTCAACTACAAAACTTCTAGAAGTGATCAGGGAATACAGCAGTGTCTCAGGATACAAAATAAATACTCACAAATCTGTAACCTTTATATATATATATATCAACAAGAGTCAAGGTAAAAACACGATCAAGGACTCTATTCCCTTTACAATCATGCCAGAGAAGATGAAATATCTGGGAGTGTACCTAACAAAGGATGTGAAAGATCTCTATAAAGAGAACTATGAAACTCTGAGAAAAAAATAGCTAAAGATGTTAACAAATGAAAAAATATACCATGCTCATCACTGGGAAGAATCAACATTGTTAAAAAGTCTATACTACCACAAGACTCCTAGAAGTCATCAAAAAATACAGTAATGTTTCAGGATATAAAATCAATGTCCACAAGTCAGTAGCTTTTGTATACACCAATAACAGTCAAGATGAGAAGCTAATTAAGGACACAACTCCCTTCACCATAGTTTCAAAGAAAATGAAATACCTAGGAATATACCTAACGAAGGAGGTGAAGGACCTCTATAAAGAAAACTATGAAATCCTCAGAAAGGAAATAGCAGAGGATATTAACAAATGGAAGAACATACCATGCTCATGGATGGGAAGAATCAACATTGTTAAAATGTCTATACTTCCCAAAGCTATCTACCTATTCAATGCCATTCCTATCAAAGTATCTACATCGTACTTTCAAGATTTGGAAAAAATGATTCTGCGTTTTGTATGGAACCGGAAAAAACCCCGTATAGCTAAGGCAGTTCTTAGTAACAAAAATAAAGCTGGGGGCGTCAGTATACCAGATTTTAGTCTGTACTACAAAGCCATAGTGGTCAAGACAGCATGGTACTGCCACAAAAACAGAGACATAGACACTTGGAATCGAATTGAACACCAAGAAATGAAACTAACATCTTACAACCACCTAATCTTTGATAAACCAAACAAGAACTTACCTTGGGGGAAAGACTCCCTATTCAATAAATGGTGTTGGGAGAACTGGATGTCTACATGTAAAAGACTGAAACTGGACCCACACCTTTCCCCACTCACAAAAATTGATTCAAGATGGATAAAGGACTTAAATTTAAGGCATGAAACAATAAAAATCCTCAAAGAAAGCATAGGAAAAACACTGGAAGATATTGGCCTGGGGGAAGACTTCATGAAGAAGACTGCCATGGCAATTGCAACAACATCAAAAATAAACAAATGGGACTTCATTAAACTGAAAAGCTTCTGTACAGCTAAGGACACAATAACCAAAGCAAAGAGACAACCTACACAATGGGAAAGGATATTTGCATATTTTCAATCAGACAAAAGCTTGATAACCAGGATCTATAGAGAACTCAAATTAATCCACATGAAAAAAGCCAACAATCCCTTATATCAATGGGCAAGAGACATGAATAGAACTTTCTCTAAAGATGACAGACGAATGGCTAACAAACATATGAAAAAATGTTCATCATCTCTATATATTAGAGAAATGCAAATCAAAACAACCCTCAGATATCATCTAACCCCAGTGAGAATGGCCCACATCACAAAATCTCAAAACTGCAGATGCTGGCGTGGATGTGGAGAGAAGGGAACACTTTTACACTGCTGGTGGGACTGAAAACTAGTACAACCTTTCTGGAAGGAAGTATGGAGAAACCTCAAAGCACTCAACCTAGACCTCCCATTCGATCCTGCAATCCCATTACTGGGCATCTACCCAGAAGGAAAAAAATCCTTTTATCATAAGGACACTTGTACTAGACTGTTTATGGCAGCTCAATTTACCATTGCCAAAATGTGGAAACAGCCTAAATGCCCACCAACCCAGGAATGGATTAACAAGCTGTGGTATATGTATACCATGGAATACTATTCAGCTATTAAAAAAAATGGAGACTTTACATCCTTCGTATTAACCTGGATGGAACTGGAAGACATTATTCTTAGTAAAGCATCACAAGAATGGAGAAGCATGAATCCTATGTACTCAATCTTGATATGAGGACAATTAATGACAATTAAGTTTATGGGGGGGGAAGCAGAAAGAGGGATGGAGGGAGGAGGGTGGGGCCTTAGTGTGTGTCACACTTTATGGGGGCAAGACATGATTGCAAGAGGGACTTTACCTAACAATTGCAATCAGTGTAACTGGCTTATTGTACCCTCAATGAATCCCCAACAATAAAAAAAAAAAAAAAAAAAAGAAAGAAAATAGAAAAAAAAGTCTATACTACCAAAAGCAATCTACAGATTTAATGCAATCCCCTTTAAAGCATCTCTGTCATACTTTAAAGATCTGGAAAATTTAATACTTCGTTTTATATGGAAACAGAAAAAAACTCAAATAGCCAAGACATGACTCAGAAAGAAAACCAAAGCATGAGGAATCATACTTCCAGACTTCAGACTACACTATAAATCCATAGTGATTAAAACAGCATGGTGCTGGCACAAAAATAGAGAGTTAGATGTATGGAAAAGAATTGAAAACCAAGAGATGAATCCAGACATTTATCATCATTTGATATTTGATATGCCTATCAAAAATATAAATTGGGGGGAAGATTCCCTATCTAACAAATGGTGCTAAGTGAATTGGCTGGCGACCTGTAGAAGACTGAAACTAGACCCACACCTTTCTCCTCTAACAAAAATTGCCCCTTACTAGTCAAAGGACTTGAACTTAAGACATGAAACTATAAAATCCTTGGAGAGAGTGCAGGGGAAACACTTAAAAAAATTGGCCTCGGAGAATACCTTATGAGGAGGACCCTCCCCAGGAAATTGAAGCAACATCAAAAATACATTACTGAGATCTGATCAACCTAATCTTCTGCACTGCTAAGAACACGGTAAGTAAAGCAAGTAGACAGCCCTCAGAATGGGAGAGGATTTTTTGCACGTTATATTTCCAACAGAGGTCTAATAACCAGAATACACAGAGAACTCAAACTTATTAATAGGAAAAGAACAAGTGATCCAATTTCATTGTGGACAAGAGACATGAACAGAAGCTTCTCTGAACAAGACAGGCACATGGTCTACAGACACATGAAAAGATGCTCATCATCTTTAATCATCAGAGAAATGCAAACCAAAACCACTTTGTGATAACATCTAACTCCAGTAAGAGTAGCCCACATCACAAAATCTCAAAAGTACAGATGATGGCATGGATGTAGATTAAAAGGGAACACTTCTGCACTACTGGTGGGAATGCAAGCTAGTACATTCCTTTTGGAAAGAAGTTTGGAGGACACTCTGGGATTTAAATGTAGACCTGCCATTTTATCCTATAATTTCTCTACTAGATGTGTATCGAAAAGACCAAAAATCACTTAACAGCAGAGATATTTGCACCAGATTGTTCATTGCAGCTCAATTCATAATTTTGAAATCAGGGAAGTGTCCAAGTGCCCATTGATCCATGAATGGATTAATAAATTATGGTATATGTATACCATGGAATGCTATGCAGCATTAAGAAAAGATTGATACTTTACCTTTTTTATGTTTACCTGGATGGAGCTTGAAAATATTCTTCTTAGTAAAGTATCTCAGAAATGGAAGAAAAATATCCAAAGTACTCAGTAGTACTATGAAACCAATTTATAATCACTCACACTTTCATATGAAAGATTAATCACAACTATAGACCAGAATGAAGGAGGGATAGAGAGGGGATGGGAAGGAAGGGATGTGGTTTGATAGAAGGAGGGTTAGTAGGGGGAGCACACCTGCAGATCATATTGCAAGGGTACAAGTCAAATCTATCAAGTATAGAACACAAATGTCTGAACACTGTGATTAAGTAAAAGAGATAAAAACTATGTTAATTAGTAGGAAGTAAGCACTCCAATTTGTACAAATAATCAACACATTGAATCTCACAAAGGCATAAATATATTCATGATCTATGTATGTCTTACTTACTAAAAAAAAGAGAACTGTGAAAACCTGAAAAAAAAGGAAATAGCAGAAGACATGGAAGAATAAATGAAAGAACATATCATGCTGTGTAGGAATAAACATCATTTAAATGTCCATACTACCCAAAGCTATCTTTAAATTTCATGCAATCCACATCAAAGCACACATGTCATGCTTTGAAGAATTTTAAAAGATAGTACTTCATTTCATATGGAACCAGGAAAATCCCTGAAAAGGTAATGCAATTCCTAGAAATAAAAATAAATCTGGAGGCATCACATTACCAGACTTCAGGTTATATTACAAGTCTATAGTCATCAAAACAACATGGAACTGGCACAAAATAGAGATATAAATCTATGGAATAGAATAGAGAATCTAGAAACGAACCCAGCCACTTATCGTCACTTGATCTTTGATAAGCTTAATAAAGCATGCACAAAATAATTCCTGTTTGATAAACTTAATAAAGCATGCACAAAATAATTCCTGTTTAATAAATTAAACCAGTTTAATAAACTGAAACTGGACCCATAGCTCTCAACATTGACATTGATTATCTCAGAATAAAATATTTAAATTTAAGATATAAAACAGGAGGAGGAAGGAATTTGGCCAATTTGAGGCAGGTTTTTCCAGAGACTCCTGTCCAGAGAGAGAGATACTGGAGAGAAGTGGACTCGGTGAAGGCGAAGTTGGGGAGCTGAACTTAGAAAGAAGATAGACAAGAGCACATCATCTTTCCTGAGGCAAGCTGACTCCAAGAAGAGAATCCAAGAAAGCAAATTCCAAGTAAGCCCATCACCAATAAAAAGAGAAACCCTCCCCCAAGTGGGATGCTCTGTGTAAGTGAGCAATGAATAATAGCAGTTATTATTTTACACTATGGGAGGGAGTTGAGAAACACTAAACCTCCTTCTCCAGGGAGATCCCAATTGTAAGCTTAGGTATCATCCTGCCTGACATCAAATTGAACAAATATTTTTCCCCACAATCCTGAACTTCCAGTCCACCTTTCAACCCTTGCCTGGATGTCTGAATGTCTGACCCCTGCAGAGCCCAGAGTGTATGGCAATTCTGTGACAGGCCTGGTGATTGTGTGGCCAGTTGAACAGCTGTGTGGAAACAGTGACACCAGTGGAATCAGGGGTTAGGGAGAGTGAAGGATTTGCAGGAGAGAGGGATTCACAGTAAACATGTGTGGACATCCTATTCTGACTATGGTAGGTGAACTTTTCTGGCTCCCTCACTCACCAGAGGTTGCTGGTGATGGTGCATGGCAAGGGCAGAGGCACTGGTGTCCCTGGACTGACTTTGGTGGGTGCTGACTCTGTTGCTCACATGGGGGAACCAGGCTCTAGCCCCCCAGGTTTGCAGGATAGAACTGACTGTGGATTCCTACTGTTGGGTGGCAGGAGACCCTTTGAACTCCCCCTGTTGAGCACTGATTGTACAGTCCAGGAAAATCGGATTAGAACCCTTGACCTTGGTGGTCCACCTGGAGACCCTGTGAGGTTGAGCTGTGCTTGTTGTCTAGTGGGGAGGGACTGATTCTCCATGTCCAGATATCTATGATGGTTGACAGGGCACCACAGTTGCTTGTATCACTCCCAGCCTAATGCACAACTAATATTTCAACCTAACACCACAACTCGTTAGGATTGGGTAGAGGCTGGCTGACTACAAGACAAAGCCAGCTTGTGTGCTATCTCACTAAGCGATCCTTGGAGTTTCTGGCTGAAGCTCTGAAAGGGACCTTCATAAGGCTGTATGGGATAAGTCAAAATCACCAGTCCTAGCTCATTGGTAAAGGTGCTCTGAATCTAACCTCAGCCAACCAGTTTTAATTGACAAACTGCAGAAGATATTCATGGAGCAGAACCAGTAGAAGAACAGTGGTAATATGAATAATCAGAGTAAATCAACTCCCTTTAGAAAGTAAAAAGAGTTACAATGGAAGATGCCATTCATAGACAAGTGGCTGAATTGTCAGAAACGGAATTCAGAATATAAATGACAAATAAGATGAATAGAATGAAGGAAAAGATGGAAAAAGAAATCCAAAAGTAGCTAAAAAAAATTGTCTCAAGGAATTAATGAATTCAAAGACAAAATCAACAAGGATATGGACATAATGAAAAAAGAGCATAGCTCAAGGAAATGAAAAAGTTTCTTTGAGGAGCTTTAAAATACAGTAGAATCCCTCAGTAATAGAGCTGAACAGGTGGAAGAAAATATCTTTGAAATTGAAGAGAAGGCTGTTATCAATCCCAAACATTCAAAGAGGCAGATAAATGGAAAACAAGAACAAATCATTTCCTTACAGAATTGGGGGACCATTCCAAAATATCAAAAATCTGACTTATTAGGAATTCCTGAAAGAGAAGAAGATGGTCCTAAAGGCACAGATTCTCTACCCCAAGATATTATGGAGATGAATTTTCCAAACATTGCAAGAGATACCAAAATTCAGATAGATAGTTTCAGAACCCAAGTATTACTGAATCCAAATAAAGCATCTCCCAAACACATTGTAATTAACATTCCCCCAAGTTAGTATAAAGGAGAAAATCCTGCGACAGCCAGACATAAGAAAAGCATCACCAGAGAGGAAGAAATATAAGGTGGACTGAAGATCTTTCAGCTGAAACTTTTCCAGTCAGAATAGGATGGTTACTGACTTTCAATCTTCTAAAGAAAACGAACTTTCATCCTAGTATCCTGTATCCAGAAAAACTGAGTTTCATTTGTGATGGAGAAATCAAGTATTTTATGAATATATACATGTTACAGAAATGTTTCAAAACTAAACCAGCCTTCCAGGAAATACTCAGACCCATTTTTCCATAAAGACAAACACAACGGTCTACCACCAAAGTAAACTCACCCAGAATTTACCAAAGAAAACATAACTTCCACATGATGAAAGAATTAAAAATATTCACTAGACTTTTGAAAAACATGATGGCCAAAACACTACCACACCTATTCAGTTCCCATTAGTGTAAATGGCTTAAATTGTCCTCTAAAGAGGCACAGGTTGGCTAACTGGATACAAAACCTCAGATCATGTATCTGTTGAATACCAGAGATTCATTTTACCTCAAAGGATAAAAAAAGACTCAAGGTAAAGGGATAAACTTCTATAATATAGGCAAGTAGAAATCAGAAAAAAAGCAGGAGTGCAATCTTATTGGCAGATACAAGTGTTTTTAATCCAAGAAAGGTAAGGAAAGACAAGGATGTACAGTACATATTTGTCAAGGGAAAGGCTCAAAATGAAGAAATTTCAATAATTAACATTTAGGCACCCTACCTAAATGCTGCTCAATACAGAAAGTAAACCCTAATGGATATGAATAATTTGATATCTTCATGCACTATGATAGTTGGAGATTTTAACACCCTTTTGGCAGTTCTGGATAGACCCTTCAAGAAAAACTGAACAAGGAAATAATAGACTTCAATGTGACCCTAGTAGAAATGGACTTAATGGACACCTATAGAGCATTTTAGCCTAATTAAATTGATTACACATTCTTCCCATCAGCCTATGTTTCATCTTCCAAAATTGATCATATCTTATGAAACAATGTCTTATCTCAACAAATTTAAAAGAATAGTAACTATTCCTTGTATCTTCTGGAACGATCAAGGCATAAAAATTGAAGTCAACAGGAACAAAAATCTTCATACTCAAACAAAGTTATGAAAACTAAATAACTTAGACTCAATTATAACTGGGTCAAAGATGAGATTAAAAAAAGAAATCATCAAATTTTTGAACAAAATGATAATGGAGACACAAGTTATCAAAAGCAGTAGCTACTGCAAAGGCAGTCCTAAGAGGGAAATTTATAATTTAGAAGATTTCATCAAGAATACAGAAAGAGAGAAAGACAGCATCCTAATGGGTCATTTCAAGCAACTAGAAAAGGAAGAACAATCCAACACTAAACCTAGCAGAAGAAAAGAAATAACAAAAATTATAGCAGATAATATTATATTAAAATTATAGCCTCTTTTTAATTCATAGCAGAATTAAATGAAAGTGAAAACAATAGAATTATTCACAAGATCAATGAAACGAAAGGTTGGTTCTTTGAAAAGATTAATAAAATTCATAAATGGTTGACTAAACAGAATCAGGAAGTGAAAACTTTCATAATGTCAATGAGAAACAATAAAGGAATAAAACAATAAATACCACAGAAATTAAAATAATTCTCAATGATTACAAAAACCCCTCTATTGTGAGAAATATAATAATCCGAAGGAAATGGAGAAATACCTGAAAGCACACCACATTCCTAGACTCAACCAGAAAGAATTACCAATTTTCAGTAGATCTACATCAAGTGCTGAAATACCATCAAGTATGCAAAATCTCTTAAAAAAGAAAAGTTTGAGACCAGATGGCTTCACATTAGAATTCTACCAAAACTTCAAAGAGGAACTACTACTTACATTCCACGAGCTTTTCCAAAACGTAGAAAAAGAAAGAATCCTCCCCAACACATTCTATGAAGCAAATATAACCTTGATCCCCAAACCAGGAAAGGACAGAACAAAGAAAGAAAATTATAGACCAATATCATTAATGAATATCAATGCAAAACTACTCAGTAAGATCCTAGCAAACATAATTCAACAACACATCAAGAGAATTATACATCTTGGTTGGGCACACATAGCACAGTGGTTAGAGTGCCGGCCCCGTCCACCTGAGCTGGCTAGTTCAAACCTGGCTTGGGCCTGCTAAACAAACAATAACAAAAGAAATTATGCATCACAATCAAGTTGGTTTTATCCCAGTGTATGTAAATCTGTAAAAATAACACACCACATAAATAAAATTGAAAACAAAGAATTTATGATTCTATCAGTTGATACAGAAAAGGCTTTTGATAAAAAGATGCTGTATCCTTTCAGGATTAGAACACTGAAGAAAATAGGCTTAGATGGGACATTTCTTAAACTGATAGAGGCCATTTAGAGCAAACCCAAAGCCAATATCATATTTTTATGAAGTCATTTTTACATAGATCATAAATATAGTTACGCCATTATGGGATTTGATATGTTGGTTATTTGTACAAATTGGAGTGCTTACATCCTACTAATCAACATAGCTTACACCTCATTTACCCAATTACAGCATTAAGACATTTGTGTTCTACACCTGATAGATCCAACTTGTACTTGCAATGTGCTCCATAGGTGTGGTCCCCCTACTAACCCTCCCTCTATCAACCCACCCCTTCCCCTCCCCTCTACCTCCCATTCCCTCCTTCATCCAAGGCTATAATTGTGTTTCATATGCAAGTGTGAGTGATTGTAAATTGCTTTCACAGTAGTACTGAGTACATTGGATATATATATTTTTTATTCCTGAGATACTATATATCATATTGAATAGAGTAAAATTGAAAATATTTACACTCAGATCTGGAACTAGACAAGGATGACTAATGTTACCACTGGTATTCAAAATAGTACTGGAAGTCCTAGCCATCACAATCAGGTAAGAAAAGGGGATCAAGGGTATTCAAGGGGTATTCAAGGGGTCAGAGGAGGTCAAATTCTCACTATTCATGGATGATACAATCTTATACCTGGAAAACCCTAGGAGCTCAATTACAAAGCTCTTAGAAATGATCAAGGAATATAGCAGTTTCTCAGGATACAAAATCAATACTTACAAAATGGTAGCCTTTACATGCGCCAACAAAGTGAAGCCAAAAATATAATCAAGGACTCTATTCCTTTACAGTAGTGCCAATGAGATGAAATATCTGGGAATTTATCTAACAAGGGACATGAAAGATCTCTATTAAAAAAAAAATATGAAATCCTGAGGAAAAAAATACCAGAAGATGTTAACAAATTGAAAAACTTATGATGCTCATGGCTGGGAAGAAGGAACATTGTTAAAATGTTCATACTACCCAAAGCAATCTACATATTTAATGCAATCCCTATCAAAGCACCAATGTCATACTTTAAACAACTTGAAAAACTAATACTTCATTTACTATGGAATCAGGAAAACACTCAAATAGCTAATACATTACATAAAAATAAAAACAAATATTGAGGCATCACCTTACTAAACTTCAGGCTATACTACAAATCTACAATGATCAAAATAGGTTGGTACTGGCACAAAAATATTGAGATAGATATATGGAATAGAGTAGAAAATCTAGAGATCAAGCCAGCCACATAGCATTATCTGATCTTTGATAAGCCTCACAAAACCATGCACTGGGGAAAAGATTCCCTATTTCACAAATGGTGCTGGGTGAACTGACTAGCAAAATGTAGAAGATTGAAAATGGATCCTCACACTTCACCACTAACCAAAATTGATTCTCAGTGGATAAAAGAGTTAAATTTAAGGCACTAAACTGTAAAAAATACTAGAATACAATGCAGGGAAAATGCTTGAAAATGTTTGCCCAGGAAAATTTTTATGAGGAGGACTCCTCTGTCAATTAAAACAACACAAAAATATATTACTGGTATCTGATCAAGCTAAAAAGCTTCTTCATAGCTAAGGGAACTATAACTAAAGAAAACAAACAGCCTTCAGAATGAGAGACTATTTTTGCATGTTATGATTCTAATAAAGGTTTGATAACAAGAATCTACAGAGAACTCCAATCAATAAGAAAAGGAAAAGCAACCCCATTTTTTTTTGTGCACAGGAGATTTGAACAGAAACTTTTCTGAAGACCTACAAACACATGAAAAATGCTCATCATTTTTAATCATCAGAGAAATGCAAATCAAAACCACTTTGAGATATCACCTAACTCCAGTAAGATTAGCCCACATCCCAAAATCACAAAACCGTGCATACATGTGAAGAGAAGGGAATACTTCTACACTGCTGGTGGGATTGCAAAGTAATAAGGCCTTTTTGGAAAGAAGTATCTCCACTTACCAGTTGATCTGGTCATTTCATCACTAGGTATCTACCCAGGTGAACAAAAATCATTTTACAACAAAACATTTGCACCAGATTCTCTATTGCATCCCAATTCATGATTGTCAAGTCACGGAAGCAGTCCAAGTGCCCATGGACTCATGAATGAATTAAAAAACTGTGGTATATGTATACCATGGAATATTATGCAGCCATAAAAAGATAGAGACTTTGCCTCTTTTATGTTTACCTGGATGGAGTTAGAAGATATTCTTCTTAGTAAATTACCTCAAGAATGGGGGAAAAAAGGTATCCAATGTACTCAATACTATCACGAAACCAGTATATAATCACTTACACATTAATACAAATTATAAAACAAATAATAGTTCAGCAGGAAGGAAGGGAGAAGAGGGAGCAGAGAGGAGGAGGGAGGTCAAGTAGAGGGAGGAGTGAGGGCAATCGGTGGGATCTTACATAATGAACACAATGCAAGGGTACATTTCAAAACAACTAAGAGTAAATTATAAATGTCTTTCCACAAAAATAAGTGAGTGATGCTTATGTTAATCAGTTAGATTTAAGCATTCTCCATTGTATATCAAATCATCACACTATAACCCATAATGTACACAGTTGTGATTTAATAAAAATAAATTAAAAAGAGAAAGAAACTACATAAAGAATTGTTTTTTTTTTTTTTTTTTTGTAGAGACAGAGTCTCACTTTATGGCCCTCGGCAGAGTGCCGTGGCCTCACACAGCCCACAGCAACCTCCAACTCCTGGGCCGAAGCGATTCTCTTGCCTCAGCCTCCCGAGCAGCCGGGACCACAGGCGCCCGCCACAACGCCCGGCTATTTTTTGGTTGCAGTTTGGCCGGGGCTGGGCCTGAACCCTCCACCCTCGGTATATGGGGCCGGCGCCCCACCGACCGAGCCACAGGCGCCGCCCAAAACTACATAAAGAATTGTACATGATAGGCACTGAATGTTACTCTTCAAAAAAATTAAAAAATAAAAATTAAATAAAAAATATGTCAAATAATAAAAATCCTAGAAGACAGTGTGGGGAAAACACTTGCAAATATTGGCTTGGGAAAAGATTTTATGAGGAATAACCCTTGGCAATTGCAGCAACATCAAAAATAAATAAATAGTATTTGATCAAGCTATAAAGCTTCTGCAGAGCTAAGGGCTCCACAAACAAAGCAAACAGATAGTCATGGGAATTGGAGCGGTTTTTGCATGCTACAAATCTGAGAAAAGCCTGTATACTAGAATCTACAGAAAACTCAAATTAATCCATAAGAAAAGAGCAAACAACCCTATTTATAAATGAGCAAGAGACTTTAATAGAAACTTCTCTGAAGATAACAGATTAATGCCCAATAAACAAATTAAAAAATTCTAATCATCTCTAATCATCAGTGAAATGCAAATCAAAACTATATTGCATATCATGTAACCCCAGTGATAATAGCTTACATCACAACATTCTGCAGCTGGAGATGCTGGCATAGATGTGAAGAGAATGGAACACTTTTGCACTGCTGGTAGGATTGCAAAGTAATACAACCTTTATGGAAAGAAATATGGAGAATTCTCAAAAATACTAAAATCAGACCTTCCATTTGATCATGAAAAAAAAGAAAGAAATACATTGGTATATGATTTATATAAGGAACCAAACTAAGAAATTATCTCTTTACAATGTGCCTCTCTTGAAGAATCTTTGGAGATTTTTGTATATCATCTAGTGTTCACAGTGTTATGGATGATAAAAAGACTCTTTCTGAATAAAATCAAAGTGGTTAATAGTTCTGGGGGACTTTGTGAGTGGACTAACAAGACGAGGATTGAAAAATATCCTTTGATTTTGGCAAATGTCATGGAAGCCTTTGTGGATATTAGGGAGACTGTCATACATTACCTCTAAGTAGGCTATACAGAGGAATTGAGAAAGGGGTCTTTAGATTTAGCTGCTGCCACAACACTGCTTTGAGGAGGAGGAAGGAAGACCATATGTTTTCAAGCACCTCTGGGAAGGGTCACACTTCCTTGCTGCTGGCTGTGGTTAAGATTAAGACAGAAGTAGATTGCACTCCTCATAGCTTCTTGCACATGCTGCATGACTGTGGTGGTAGAGATGCCCTCGCTGGTCAAAGGCCTTAGGTGCCACTTTGCAAGACTGATGCTCGACTGTGCAACACCCTCAGGCCAAGTTTGTGATAATGAGGTTTAAGCTGCTACCTGACAGGGAGGGACAGAGGAACAAGGCTATCTTAAGTGCCCTTAAGATAGTATTGACTGCCCTTCAATGAGCTATTATGAGGCTGAGATGTGGGCATACCACATTACCATGCTTCTTGCCTAAATAACATGCTTCCAATTATGATTGCAGATCCACATCCATTGCCATTTTGACAGTTTAGTGTCAAAAGAGAGAGGAAAATGAGTTATCTCTCATTCTGCAAAGCCAGGATTGCCGTGATACCAATATCAAACAAACACGCACAGAAAAGGAAATTATAGACCAATATTCCCAGTGTACATAGACACAATAATCCTCAGCAAAATATTAGCAAATCAAATGCAACAGCACATCAAAAATATCTTATGTCATGGTCAAGTGTCTTTTATACCAGGGATGCAAGGATGGGTCAACACATGCAAATCAGTAAATGTGATATATTGCATAAACAGAATTAAGGACAAAAACCATATGATCATCTTAATAGATAAAAAAAAGCATTCAATATAATTCAGCATCTCTAGTAATCCAGTAGGTTTAAAAAGTAAAATGAACTTACCAAAATTCATTAATGGATAGTCATTGTGGTAAGAAATATCCTCTACGAACTAATTTCCCTGTATTATAAATACACTCGTACATGAATTGACCACATTAGGTGTACAAATAACGAGTTCCTAGGACCTCAGGAAAATAATAATATAATTATGAATTAAAAAAAAATTGATATGAAGTCAGGGTGGAGGGAGGGTAATGGGTGGGGTCACACCTACGGTGCATCTTAGAATGGGTACAGGTGAAACCTACTAAATGCAGAATGCAAATGTCTACATACAATAACTAAGAAAATGCCCTGGAGGCTACATTGAACAGTTTGATGAGAATATTTCAGATTGTATATGAATCCAGCACATTGTACCCCTTGATTGTACAGATGTACACAGCTTTGATTTAACACTAAAAAAATAAAGGAATTAAAAAAAATAAAATGTTAAAAAAATTGGGCGGCGCCTGTGGCTCAGTCGGTAAGGCGCCGGCCCCATATACCGAGGGTGGTGGGTTCAAACCCGGCCCCGGCCAAACTGCAACCAAAAAATAGCCGGGCATTGTGGCGGGCGCCTGTAGTCCCAGCTACTCGGGAGGCTGAGGCAAGAGAATCGCTTAAGCCCAGGAGTTGGAGGCTGCTGTGAGCTGTGTGAGGCCATGGCACTCTACCGAGGGCCATAAAGTGAGACTCTGTCTCTACAAAAAAAAAAAAAAAATGTTAAAAAAATTGATATGGCCATCATCTTCCAAATATGTACAATAAACATAAGAAAAGAAAAAATTCAGCATCGCTTATGATGAAAATCCCCAACAAACTAAGCATAGAAAGAACATACCTCAAAATACAAAGTGCCATATACATAAAAATGCACAGCCAGCATCATACTTAATGAGAAAAAGTTGAGGGCATTTCCCCCTAAAAAGTGTAACAAGACAAGGACGTCTATTTTAACCAATGTTATTCAACACAGTATTTGGAAGTCTTGCTAGGGCAATCAGACCAAAAAAAAAAAAAAAAGAAGAAGAAGAAGAAGAAGAAAAATAAAAATGATACAAATATTCTTGTTCAATGATGTTATACTTGGAAAATCCTAAAGATTCCATTAAAAAACTTCTAGGTCTGATAAATAAATACAGAAAATTTAAGGATACAAAATCAATGTACAGAAACCAGCAGCCTTTCTGTATACCAACCTAGCAAAAAACAAATCAACAAAACAATTTATTTCCTGCAAAAAGGAAAAAAAAATACTAGGAATATATTAAATAAAATAGGAAAAAGATGTCTAAAAGTAAAACTAGAAAACACTTATAAAATAAATTGCTTCCATTGTTTCCACAAATGGAAACCCATCTTATGTTCCTCGATTGGAAAAACCAATATTGTTAAGAGGGCCAGATGACCCAAAGCAAGGTTCAGTGCAATCTCCATCAAAATACCAATATTATTTTTCACAGATTTAGAGACAACATTTATAAATACCATATGCAATTATGAAAACGTCTGGATTTCCAAGGTAATCTTGAGGAAAAAGAACATATTTGGAGGCATCACTTTGCCTGATTTAAAAGTATACTATAAGTCTACAGTAACTGGTATAAAAAAGACATATAGGTCAGGGGTGGTGGCTTATGCTTATAATTCTACCACTTTGGGGGGGAAAGGTGGAAGAATCCCTTGAGGCCAGAAGTTCAAATTCACCCTGGGCAATAAAGTGAGCTCCTGTTTCTACAAAAAAAAAAAAAAAAAAAAAAGAAAGAAAAAAGAAAAAAAACAGCCAAGTGTGGTTGTATGAAGTCCCAGCTACTTGGGAGGCTGAGGTGGGAAGTCTACTTAAACTCAGGCATTTGAGGTTCCATTGAGCTATAGTCATCACACTCCACTTTAGCCTGGGAACTAGAGGAAGACCTTCATTTCTTTCTTTTCTTTTTTTGAGACAGAGTGTCAATATGTTGTCCTTGGTAGGGTGCTGTGGTGTCACAGCTTATAGCAACGTCCAACTCTTGGACTTAAGTGATTCTCTTGTCTCAGCCTCTCAAGTAGCTGGGACCACTGGTGCCCACCACAATGCCCAGCTATTTTTTTGGTTGTAGTTGGCCTGGGTTGTATTTGAACCCACAAGCTTCATTGTATGTGGCTGGCACACTAGCCACAGAGCTACAAGTGCTGAGCCAAGACACCCGTTTCTAAAAAGTAAAAGAAAGAAAAAAAAAAGAGAAATAAATATATGTATATGAAATGGAACAGTGAACTTAGAAATAAACCCACATACTTACAGCCAACTAATCTTTAACAAAGTCAAGAAGAACATAGACCAGGGAAAATATATCCTTCTCAATAAGTGGTGATGGGAAAACTGGGTTGCCATATGCAGAAGGGTGAAACTGGATAACTATCTGTCACCACATATGGAAATCAACTCAAAATGGATTAAAGTCTTGAATGTAAGACCTGAAATTATAAAAAATACTAGAGAAAACTCTTCTAGACATTATCTAGGCAAAGAGTTCATCACTAAGACCTCAAAAGCACAGACAACAAAAACAAATACAGAAAAACAGAACTTAAACAATAGAGCTTCTGCACAGCAAAGGAATTAACCAACAGAGTGAAAAGGCAATATTCAGAATGGGATAAAATAAGATATTCAGAATTTATAAGTAACTCAAACAGCTCATCAACAACAACAACAACAAAAACAAGTAACCCCATTAAAACATGAAACTCTACTCTCAAAAATCTGAAAATCTGAAAAAAATAGACCAATACCTGGAAGTACGCCACCTACCAAGACTTAGCCAGAATGAAATGGAAATGTTGAACAGGCCTATATCAAGTTCTGAAATAGCATCAACTATACAAAATATCCCCAAAAAGAAAAGCCCAGGACCAGATTGCTTTACGTCAGAATTCTACCAAATGTTTAAAGAAGAACTTGTACCTATACTACTAAACCTCTTCCAAAATACAGAAAAAGAAGGAATATTACCCAACACATTCTACGAAACAAACATCACCTTGATCCCCAAACCAGGGAAAGACCCAACAAGAAAAGAAAATTATAGACCAATATCACTAATGAATATTGATGCTAAAATGCTCAATAAGATCCTAACAAACAGAATCCAACAACACATCAAAAAAATTATACACCATGACCAAGTGGGATTTATCCCAGGGTCTCAAGGCTGGTTCAATATACGTAAATCTAGAAATGTAATTCAACACATAAACAAACTAAAAAATAAGGAAGATATAATTCTTTCAATTGATGCAGAAAAAGCATTTGATAATATCCAGCATCCCTTCATGATCAGAACACTTAAGAACATTGGTATAGAAGGGACATTTCTTAAACTAATAGAGGTCATCTACAGCAAACCCACAGCCAATATCTTATTGAATGGAGTTAAATTGAAATCATTTCCACTTAGATCAGGAACCAGGCAAGGTTGCCCATTGTCTCCATTGCTCTTTAACATTGTAATGGAAGTTTTAGCCATTGCAATTAGGGAAGAAAAGGCGATCAAGGGTATCCACATAGGGTCAGAATAGATCAAACTTTCACTCTTTGCAGATGATATGATCATATATCTGGAAAACACTAGGGATTCTACTGCTAAACTTTTAGAAGTGATCAAGGAATACAGCAATGTCTCAGGCTACAAAATCAACACCCGTAAATCTGTAGCCTTTATATATACCAGCAATATCCAAGCCGAAAAAAAAGTCAAGGACTCTAATCCTTTCATAGTAGTGCCAAAAAAGACGAAATATTTGAGAGTATACCTAACAAAGATGTGAAAGATCTATACAAAGAGAACTATGAAACCTTAAGAAAAGAAATAGCTGAAGATGTTAACAGATGGAAAAACATACCATGCTCATGGCTGGGAAGAAAAAAACATTGTTAAAATGTCTATACTACCCAAAGCAATATACAATTTTAATGCAATTCCTATTAAAGCTCCATTGTCATATTTTAAACATCTTTAAAAAAATAATACTTTGTTTTATATGGAATCAGAAAAGAAACTTGAATAGCCAAAACATTACTCAGCAATAAAAACAAAGCAGGTGGAATCACGCTACCAGACCTCAGACTGTACTATAAATTGGTAGTGATCAAAACAGCATGGTACTGGCACAAAAGCAGAGAAGTAGATGTCTGGAACAGAATAGAGAACCAAGAGATGAATCCAGCTACTTACCGTTATTTGATCTTTGACAAGCCAATTAAAAACATTCCGTGGGGAAAAGATTCCCTATTTAACAAATGATGCTGGGTAAACTGGCTGGCAACCTGTAGAAGTTTGAAATTGAACCGACACCTTTCACCATTAACTAAGATAGACAAAGATAGATAAAAGATTTAAACTTAAGACATGAAACTATAAAAATACTTGAAGAAAGTGCAGGGAAAACTCTTGAAGGAATTGGCCTGGGTGAATATTTTATGAGGAGGACTCCCCAGGCAATTGAAGCAGTATCAAAAATACACTACTGGGACCTGATCAAACTAAAAAGCTTCTGCACAGCCAAGAACATAGTGAGTAAAGCAAGCAGACAGCCCTCAGATGGGAGAAAATATTTGAAGGTTATACCTCCGATAAAGGTCTAATAACCAGAATCCACAGAGAACTCAAATGTATTAGCAAGAAAAGAACACGTGATCCCATCTCAGGGTGGGAAAGGGACTTGAAGAGAAACTTCTCTAAAGAAGACAGATGCATGATCTACAAACACATGAAAAAAAGCTCATCATCCGTAATCATCAGAGAAATGCAAATAAAAACTACTTTGAGATACCACCTAACCCCAGTAAGAGTAGCCCACATAGCAAAATCCCAAAACCAGAGATGTTGTCATGGATGTGGAGAAAAGGGCACACTTCTACACTGCTGGTGGGAATGCACACTAATACGTTCCTTCTGGAAGGGTGTTTGGAGAATACTTAGAGACCTAAAAATAGACCTGCCATTCGATCCTATAATTCCTTTACTAGGTTTATACCCCAAAGACCAAAACTCACAATATAACAAAGACATCTGTACCAGAATGTTTATTGCAGCCCAATTCATAATTGCTAAGTCATGGAAGAAGCCCAAGTGTCCATTGACCCGCGAATGGACTAGCAAATTGTGATACATGTATACCATGGAATATTATGCAGCCTTAAAGAAAGATGGAGACTTTACCTCTTTACAGCCCTCAGATGGGAGGGCTGTTTACAGCCATGTTTACATGGATGGAGCTGGAACATATTCTTCTCAGCAAAGTATCTCAGGAATAGAAGAAAAAGTATCCTATGTACTCAGCTCTGCTATGACTTTGCTAAGACTCTCTGCTAAGACTTTACCTCTTTACAGCCCTCAGATGGGAGGGCTGTTTACATCCATGTTTTTACATCCATGTTTACATGGATGGAGCTGGAACATATTCTTCTTAGCAAAGTATCTCAGGAATGGAAGAAAAAAGTATCCTATGTACTCAGCTCTGCTATGAAGCTAAATTATATCTTTCACATGAAGGCTATAACCCAACTATAGCACAATACTAGGGAAAGGGCCAAGGAAGGGGAAGGGAGGCAGGAGGTTTTGGTGGAGGGAGGGTCATGGGTGGGGCCACATGTACGGTGCATCTCGGAATGGGTACAGGCGAAACTTACTAAATGCAGAATACAAATGCCTACATACAGTAGCTAAGAAAATGCCATGAAGGCTTCATTGAACAGTTTGATGAGAATATTTCAGATTGTATATGAAACCTGTACATTGTACCCCTTGATTGCACTAAGGTACACAGCTATGATTTAACAATAAAAAAAAATAAAAATAAAAATAAAAAATACAAATTAAAAATAATACAGTAGGCCAGGCGCGGTGGTTCGCACCTGTAATCCTAGCATTCTGGGAGACGGAGGTGGATGGATAGCTTCAGTTCACAGGTTCAAGACCATCCTGAGCAGGAATCAGACCCTGTCTCTACTAAAAATAGAAAAACTGTGGCAAGTGGATCACTTGAGCCCAAGAGAAAGAAAAAAAAAAAACAAAACATGGACATAGGACATGAATAGACATTTTTCAAAAGAAGATAAACAAATGGCCAAAATTCGTATGAAAAAATGTCACCATCAGAGTTATCAGAGAAATTTTAATTAAAACAACAATGAGATACTATCTTACATTAGTCAATATGGCTATGATTAAAAAAAAAAAAAAAGATGTTGGCCAGGATGTGGATAATATTTAGATATTTCCCAAAGAACTAAAAATAGGAATACCACACAATCCAGCAATACTACTGCTGTGCATTTACCCACAGGAAAATAGATCAATGTATAAAAAGACATCTGAAGTTATATGTTTATTACTGCACTGTTTATGATAGCAAAGATATGAAATCAACCTAAGTTGCCATCAGTGGAGTGCTGGGTAAAAAAAAATGTGGTCTATATACACAATGAAATACTATTTAGCCACAAAAAGAATGAAATAATGTCTTTTACAGCAGCAAGGATTCAACTGGAGGTCATTATCTTAAGTGAAACAATGCAGATACATAAAAACAAGTACTGCATGATCTCACTTATACCTGGGAGCTAAACGATGTGTAAATGTGGAAGGAGAATGTTGCATGATGGACAATGGAAACTTGAAGTGGGGAGGCTGGGAAGGGGTCATGCCATGGGAGGTTGCTTAGTGGATACAATGTGAATTGGTCCAGTGATAGATGCACTCGAGGCTCTGATTTCACTATAATACAATATATCCATGCAAAAAAATGGCACTTGTACCCCATAAATGATCAAATGAAGAGAAATGGAAAAAATTACAAATAAATATAAATGTAGAGGCAAAAACAATTCAGGTGGAAAGGGTTGCAGAATGTATATAAGTTAAGAGGGGGATCCTGTTTCTACACAAAAATAGAAAAATTAGCCGAGCATGCTGGTGGAAGCCTGTAGTCCCAGCTACTTAGGAGGCTGATGTAGGAGAATCACTTGAGCCGAGGAGCTTGAAAGTGAAGAAAATTACGATGATAACATTGCACTCAGGGTGGGACAGAGTCTGTCTCATGAAGAAGAAAAAAGAAAGGAATGAGTATTGTGGAAATAGACGTGACAAATATAAACCAATTGTAAAGTTTATCAGGGAAAGAAAGGGCAGGGGTAAAATATATCCTCAAGGATTATGAAGTATTGAAGGAAAGTTTGAAAATATATTTAATGGAAGATATAAAAATGCTTTTATTTCAAAGAGATTATACTTATTGCAGGCATTTGACTAACAGGAAAGGTTTGGTACATAAATGCATGATGCAGTATGTGTACTCCAAAGAGTGAAAAAATGCAACATGCTATGTCCTCAATATATAGAATACATGGGTCCAGGAATAGAGTTGGAACAAAAGTGGCACTGACAAAGATTACCAACAGTGAGTGATTGAGGAATTTGTGCTCCTGGAGGCCACAACTCTGACTTCTGCTTGTACCATAAAGAGATACCAGGTCAGAGCTATCCTGGGTTGTACATTGCTAGGAACCATCTGAATCTGTGAGCTTTCAAATCTAGATTCTGAATTTGAAGTTGAAAGTCACTTCATGAGTTCTTATGAACAGCAGGACAGCAAAGTTAGGAGTGTGGGCAAAGTGTCAGTTTCCCAGGACATAGTTCACCTGAATCTCAGTATCTTTCCTTGATAGAAAGATAAATGACAGAAAATAGCTAGAATAAATGTTTTCAGTATTAAAGTCATACATGTAAAGCAACAAAACAGTCCTGATAATGTAAACATTGCTTATGATACACTATGACTTTTATTTCATTTGGTAGAAGGAGAAAAAATGCTAAAGTGAAGAGTATTAACATTGACAAGAATAGTGTTTGAGGAAATCATGTCTGCATTTGATGCAAAATGTGCTATAAATGTGACAGAAATTTCAGGAATGGTTTTCAGAAAACTGGCAAAAGATGAAATTTTCTATGTTTCTTCTTTTTCCTTGAGACATAGTCACAATCTGTCACCCTAGGTAGAGTGTAGTGCCATCATCATAGCTTACTGATACCTTAACCTCTTCAGTTCAAGTGACTCTCCTCCCTCAACTTCCTGAGTTACTGGCACTATAGGTTTCCACCACCACACATAACTAACTTTTTAATTTGTTTCGTAGAGATGGGGTGTCATTCTTGCTCAGACTGGTCTCCAAATACTATTCTCAAGTGATCCTCCCCATTCTGATTCCCAGAGTGCTAAGACTACAGGTATGAGGGACTGCAGATGGCCTAAAGATGGAATTTTCTGGACAAAATATAGGAAACAAATGTCAGAAAGAAATAAAACAGGGAGTTTTGAATAAAAGTAACATGAAAACAAGTGAAAACAAAGTCAAAAATTTTTTTGGCAATAAAAAGACAAGAAGCATGTCTTGGGAGAGAAAAAGACATAGGATATTGAAATACACACCCATTGGCCTAGTTGCACAAAGAGTTCAAGTACTTCTGAGGCTCTAATTAATCACAGACAAGGGCTGCTATTCTGAGGAGTTTTCCCAGGGCTCCATTCACATCTTTGTTCCTCAGGCTGTAGATAAAGAGTCTCAGCATAAGGGTGACTACAACATACATTATCGAGGCAAAATCAAAAGTACCTAAATATTAATCAATAAATGAATGGATAAACATCTTGGGGTTTACTATACCATGGACTGTTACTCAGCCATAAAATATAATGTTCTAAGTTAACAGTAATGAACAAATGGCCAAACAAATACATGAAAAAAAAGTGCTCACCATCCGTAATCATCAGAGAAATGCAAATCAAAAGCACTTTGACATATAATCTACCCCAATGAGAATAGCATACATTATAAAATCCCAAAGCTGCTAAGACTGGCATGGATGTGGAGATAAGGGAACACTTTTACGCTGTTGGTAGGATTTCAAACTAATATAGCCTATTTGTAAAGAAGTATGGAGAATTTTGAAAGAACTAAAAGTAAACCTTTCATTTGATCCTTCAATTCCACTCCAACCCAGAAGACAAAAAAATCATTTTAACATAGAGACTTTTGCACTAGAAGGTTTATTGCAGCTCAGGTCACAATTGTCAAGATGTGGAATCCACCCCAGTACCGATCAATACATGAATGGATTAACAAAATGTGATATATGTGTACCATGGATAACCATTCAGCCTTAAAAATTGACGCACATGCGTTTCTGAACTGATCAACCCCCCCCCCCCCGCTGAGGCCCCAGCTCCTGACCTCTTGTCGGCCTCCAATCGGCTGCGGAGAGGGCCGGTCCTCTGTGTCTGCAGGTTGCTGACTTGTTCTGACTGCGTGTCCCAAGGCACCACTTTCGGGGTTTCTTTTTTCTTCTTTTGTCCCTTGTTTCTCTCATTGCACATCTGACACTTGTGCTCGAACACATGATCATGACGCCTATGAACTACTAAAGGAGATGCTGCCACACACATCCCTCCGTCCTCCCCTCCCTCTCCCCTTTCTTTCTCTCCTTCCCTCGTAACAGCCCCCCTCCCCTGGCCCCCGCACCTGCATATGAAACACCGGAGTTAGCCAAGAATGAGCACCCCGGGTTCTCCTGCCATGCAGGCAGGCATGCATGACACCCACGTAGAGCACATGTGGGTGTTAGGAATCTTGGGTCTCCACAGTGCCCCGCGGATGACCAGACGTCCGGGGCCGACCTTAGAGCGGGGATCTTGTCACCTTAGCGCCTGTTGGTCGACCAGATGTCTCTTCAGCGTGCTTTGGCCTAGTCAGTCCAGCAGATGTCGGCCCTGTATAAGTTGTGGTTCCCCTGAGGCTCTGACAGTCGCCTGGCTCCTCCAAACCCCGTGTTCCTTCTTTCGTGTTCGACTTCTCTCTCTCTCTATCCCTCTCTCCCTCATTTTCTCCCCCCTCTCCCTCTCTCTCCCCCCTCATTCTCACTCTCCCTTTATTCTGAAACGGTTGTTCTGACAATATGCACTGCTTGCGTCCTGTGTAACTACTAGAGCTAAGGGGCGAACTCGGCAGCGTGTGAGCCTAGGGGAGTGTGTCATTCCTATCAAAAAAACAAAAAAACAAAAAACTGTTCTTCATTCAGGTCTACACAACCAGCTAGGACAGTGTATGTGTGTGGGATTATATATTTATTCTTTTTTTTTTTTTTTTGGCGATACACCCTCAGTCCACCTTCACTGGGAAGAGCGGCGTGGCGCCATTCACAAGTCACAGCACACTCGAAATCTTGAGCTCCAGGAATGCTTTTGCTTCAGACTCCCGAACAGGTGGGACTATGGTGGGTTGTGGAGCGGTCTTCTCCTGTCTCCACCGGCCTCGGCCTCCCAGAATGCTAGCATTAGAGTGGAGATCAACCGCCCGCGACCCCGTAACTTCTTTCGGTGTGTATGGAGCTGTTCCCGGGGACAGATCCGTCCTCTCAAAGCCCAGTGGGGAGGCGGTGCAGAGAAGGGCGGGGAAAGATCCTAGGAATTCTTCCCTTCAACCTCGGCTCCGGTCAGGTCAGGTCAGGTCAGGTCAGCGCCTCTGTGCTTGGCAGCTTAGCTCTTCTGTAAAACGGAACAGATCAGAAGTAAAGGTCGAAAACTTAACTGAGGGGCGGCGCCTGTGGCTCAGTCGGTAAGGCGCCAGCCCCACAGACCGAGGGTGGCGGGTTCAAACCCGGCCCCGGCTGAAATGCAACCAAAAAATAGCTGGGCATGGCGCCGGGCTCCTTTCGTCCCCGCTACTCGGGAGGCGGAGGCAAGAGAATCGCTTAAGCCCAGGAATTGGAAGTTGCTGTGAGCTGTGTGATGCCATGGCACTCTACCAGAAGGGCATAAAGTGACACTCTGTCTCTACAAAAAAAAAAAAAAAAAAAATACACTTAACTGATTACTAAAGTTTTTTTCTGGATTGGAAAGCGGGGGTTGGAGGAGAGGAAGGGTTTCTGTTCCAGGAACTGTGCTACGTGTCTATTTACTTCTTTATTAGATTGATTTTAACATTTATTAATTTATTTCTTGGTTCATTCGTTTTTTTTTTTTTTTTTTTTTTTTTGGTGAGGCCGACCTTCACTGAGTCACCCTCCGTAGATTACGGTGGTGTGGTGTCACAGCTTTCAAGAACCTCCAACTCTTGGGCGTTAACGATTCTCTGGCCTCAGCCTCCCAAGTACCTGGGACTGTATGAGCCCGAAAACAGCGCTGGGGTATTTTTGCTTTGTTGCAGTTGTCATTGTTGTTTAGGTTGTCAGACAGGTCTGGAATCCGCCAGCTTCCTCGGTGGATGTGGTTGGTGCCTTAACCACACTGTGCTATGCACCACCACCCCCACCCCATGCCAGCCTATTTATTTATCTATTTGTTTATTAAATATTTTCCTTCTTCTGCGGTGTTTGATTGGGCCCGGTTTCAACCCACCGCCTCTGGTACTTGGGGCCGGTGCCCTACTCCTCTGAGGAACAGGCACTGAACCACTTTTACTCTTTCATTTTCCTTCCTTCCTTCCTTCCTTCCTTCCTTCCTTCCTTCCTTCCTTCCTTCCTTCCTTCCTTCCTTCCTTCCTTCCTTCCTTCCTTCCTTCCTTCCTTCCTTCCTTCCTTCCTTCCTTCCTTCCTTCGTTCCGTCCCATCCTTTCTCCTTCCGTCCATCCCTCCCTTCCTTCCTTCGTTCTTTCTTGTTTTTTTTTTTCCAGTTTTTTTGCCGGGGCTTGGTTTGAATCCGCCACCTCGGAAATATGCGGGGGGGGGAGGGCGGGGGTGCCCGCAGGCGAACTCTTTCAACGAAATGATTTTGAGGAGTGTGCAGTTTTTCTCCCCACCCATCTCCTCCTCTGTATATGGGGCCTGCACCCTAGTCCTTTCAACCACAGGCTCCACCCGTTAACTTGTATTCTTTTTCCTTTCTGTAGAGACAGAGTTTCACTTTATTGCCCTCGGTAGAGTGCCGTGGCGTCACACAACTCACAGCAACCTCCATCTCCTGGGCTTAGGCGATTATCCTGCCTCGGTCTCCCGAGTAGCTCGGACTACAGGCGGCCGCCACAATGCCCGGCTACTTTTTTGTTGCAGTTCATCCACAGTGCCCCGCGGATGACCAGACGTCCGTGGCCGACTTTAGACCGGGGATCTTGTCACCTTAGCGCCTGTTGGTCGACCAGATGTCTCTTCTGCGTGCTTTGGCCTAGTCACTCCAGAAGGTGGCGGCCGTGTATAAGTTGCCGGGCCAGGGTTGAACACACCACCCTCAGTATATGGGGCTGGCGCCTTGCTCACTGAGCCACTGGCTCTGCCCCCGTTATCTTCTATACTTAACAATAGCTTCCCCCCCACACATACATCTCTCCAGATGCAGTGAAAGCAGGTATGGGAAAAGGATATTTAACTAAATCGAATTAGGCTGGGCGACGTGAGGTGGCTCAGGCCTGTAATCGAAGCACTTTGGCAGGTCTAGGTGGGCGGATCGCTTCAGCACACTGAGCTGAGCTCCCGAAAATGGGTTTGTTTGTTGGCTTTCCAATTCTGGCGGATTCCGGGCTTGAACCAACACCCACGGTATAATATGGGGCCGGCGCTCTAATCCTTGAGCCAGGGGCTGCGCCCACTCACAGGCACACGGGTTTCTGATCTGAGCCAACCCCCCGCTGAGGCCCCAGCTCCTGACCTCTTGTCGGCCTCCAATTGGCTGCGGAGAGGGCCGGTCCTCCGTGTCTGCAGGTTGCTGACTTGTTCTGACTGCGAGTCCAAAGGCACCACTTTCGGGGTTTCTTTTTTCTTCTTTTATCCCTTGTTTCTCTGATTGCACATCTGACACTTGTGCTCGAACACATGATCATGACGGCTATGAACTACTAAAGGAGATGCTGCGACACACATCCCTCTGTCCTCCCCACCCTCTCCCCTTTTTTTCTCTCCTTCCCTCGTAACATCCCCGCTCCCCTGGCCTCCGCACCTGCATATGAAACACCGGAGCTAGCTAAGAATGAGCACCCCGGGTTCTCCTGCCAGGCAGGCAGGCATGCATGACACCCATGTAGAGCACATGTGGGTGTTAGGAAACTTGGGCCTCCACAGTGCCCCGCGGATGACCAGACGTCCGTGGCCGACCTTAGAGCGGGGATTTTGTCACCTTAGCGCCTGTTGCTCGACCAGATGTCTCTTCTGCGTGCTTTGGCCTACTCAGTCCAGCAGGTGGCGGCCTTGTATAAGTTGTGGTTCCCCTTAGACTCTGAGACTCCCCTGGCTCCTCCAAACCCCGTGTTCCTTCTTTCCAGTTTGTCCTCTCTCTCTCTCTCCCTCTCTCCCTCCCTTTCTACCCCCTCTCCCTATCTCTCCCCCCTCATTCTCACTCTCCCTTTATTCTGAAACGGTTGTTCTGACAATACGCACTGCTTGCCTCCTGTGTAACTACTAGAGCTCAGGAGCGAACTCCGCAGCGTGTGAGCCTTGGGGGTGTGTCATTCCTATAAAAAAAAAAAAAGAAAAAACAACTCTTCTTCATTCAGGTCTACACAACAAGCTAGGACAGTATATGTATGTGGGATTATATATTTATTTACTTATATATTTTTTGGCCATACACCCTCAGTCCACCTTCACTGGGAAGAGCGGAGTGGCGCCATTCACAAGTCACAGCACGCTCGAATTCTTGAGCTCCAGGGATGCCTTTGCTTCAGACTCCCGAACAGGTGGGACTATGGTGGGGTGTGGGGCGGTCGTCTCCTGTCTCCACCGGCCTCGGCCTCCCAGAATGCTAGCATTAGAGTGGGGATCAACCGCCCCCGACCCCGTAACTTCTTTGGGTGTGTATGGAGCTGTTCCCCGGGGGCAGATCCGTCCTCTCAAAGCCCAGTGGGGAGGCGGTGCGGAGAAGGGCGGGGACTGATCCTAGGAGTTCTTCCCTTCAACCTCCGCTCCGGTCAGGTCAGCACCTCTGTGCTTGGCAGCTTTGCTCTTCTGTAAAACGGAACAGATCAGAAATAAAGGTCGAAAACTTGACTGAGGGGGCGGCGCCTGTGGCTCAGTCGGTAAGGCGCCGGCCCCACATACCCAGGGTGGCGGGTTCAAACCCGGCCCCGGCTGAACTGCAACCAAAAATAGCTGGGCATGGTGGCGGGCTCCTGTCGTCCCAGCTACTCGGGAGGCTGAGGCAAGAGAATCGCTTAAGCCTAGGAGTTGGAAGTTGCTGTGAGCTGTGTGATGCCATGGCACTCTACCCGAAGGGCATAAAGTGACACTCTGTCTCTACAAAAAAAAGAAAAAAAAAACACTTAATTCATTACTGAAGTTTTTTTTTGAATTAGAAAGCGGTGGTTGGGGGAGAGGAAGGGTTTCTGTTTCAGGAACTGTGCTACGTGTCTATTTACTTCTTTTTCTATTTATTTATTTATTTTTATTTATTTATTTTTTTATTTATTTTTTTTTTTGGTAGAGACAGAGTCTCACTGTACCGCCCTCGGTTAGAGTTCCGTGGCGTCACAGGCTCACAACAACCTCTAACTCCTGGACTTACGCGATTCTCTTGCCTCAGCCTCCTGAGCAGCCGGGACTACAGGTGCCCGCCACAACGCCCGGCTATTTTTCTGTTGCAGTTTGGCCGGGGCTGGGTCTGAAACCACCACCCTCGGCATATGGGGCCGGCGCCCTACTCACTGAGCCATAGGCACCGCCCCTCTATTCACTTCTTTATTAGATTGATTTTAACATTTATTAATTTATTTTTTGGTCCATTTGATTTTTTTTTTTTTTTTTTTTTTTGCTGAGGCAGACCTTCACTGAGTCACCCTCCGTAGATTGCCGTGGTGTGGTGTCACAGCTCTCAAGAACCTCCAACTCTTGGGCGTTAATGATTGTCTGGCCTCAGCCTCCCAGGTACCTGGGACTGCATGAGACCGCCACAGCGCCGGGGTATTTTTGCTTTGTTGCAGTTGTCATGGTTGTTTAGGTTGTCAGACAGGTCTGGAATCCGCCAGGCTCCTCCGTGGATGTGGTTGGTGCCTTAACCACTGTGCTGTGCACCACCCCCCCAGCCCAAGCCAGCCTATTTATTTATTAAATATTTTCCTTCTTCTGCGGTGTTTGACTGGGGCCCGGTTTCAACCCGCCGCCTTTGGTACTTGGGGCCGGTGCCCTACTCCTCTGAGGAACAGGCACTGAACTACTTTTACTCCCTTATCTTCCTTCCTTCCTTCCTTCCTTCCTTCCATCGTTCCGTCCCAACCTTTCTCCTTCCCTCCATCCCTCCCTTCCTTCCTTCGTTCTTTCTTGTTTTTTTTCTTTCCAGTTTTTTGCGGGGGCTTGGTTTGAACCCGCCACCTCCGAAATATGCGGGGGGAGGGCGGGGGTGCCTGCAGGCGAACTCTTTCAACTAAATGATTTTGAGGAGGGGGCAGTTTTTCTCGCCACCCACCTCCTCTGTATTTGGGGCCGGCACCCTACTCCTTCACCCACAGGCGCCACCCGTTAACTTGTATTCTTTTTCCTTTTCGTAGAGACAGAGTTTCACTTTATTGCCCTCGGTAGAGTGCCGAGGCGTCACGCAGCTCACAGCAACCTCCATCTCCTGGGCTTAGGCGATTATCCTGCCTCGGTCTCCCGAGTAGCTGGGACTACAGGCGGCCGCCAGAACGCCCGGCTACTTTTTTGTTGCAGTTCGGCCGGGCCTGGGGTTGAACACACCACCCTCCGTATATGGGGCCGGCACCTTGCTCACTGAGCCACAGGCCCCGCCCCCGTTATCTTCTATACTTAACAATAGCTTCCCCCCCACACATACATCTCTCCAGATACAGTGAAACCAGGTGTGGGAGAAGGATATTTAACTAAATCGAATTAGGCTGGGCGAGGTGAGGCGGCTCAGGCCTGTAATCCGAGCACTTTGGGAGGTCTAGGTGGGCGGATCGCTTCAGCTCACTGAGTTGAGCTCCCGAAAATGGGTTTGTTTGTTTGCTTTCCAGTTCTGGCGGAGTCCGGGCTTGAACCAACACCCACGTATAATATGGGGCCGGCGCCCTAATCCTTGAGCCAGGGGCACACTCGTTTCTGAACTGAGCAAAACCCCCGCTGAGGCCCCAGCTCCTGACCTCTTGTTGGCCTCCAATTGGCTGCGGAGAGGGCCAGTCCTCCGTGTCTGCAGGTTGCTGACTTGTTCTGACTGCGTGTCCCAAGGCAGCACTTTCGGGGTTTCTTTTTTCTTCTTTTATCCCTTGTTTCTCTCATTGCACATCTCACACTTGTGCTGGAACACATGATCGTGACGCCTATGAACGACTAAAGGAGATGCTGCGACACACATCCCTCCGTCCTCCACTCCCTCTCCCCTTTCTTTCTCTCCTTCCCTCGAAAAATGCCCCCTCCCCTGGCCCCCCGCACCTGCATATGAAACACGGGAGGTAGCTAAGAATGAGCACGCCGGGTTCTCCTGCCAGGCAGGCAGGCATGCATGTCTCCCACGTAGAGCACATGTGGGTGTTAGGAAACTTGGGTCTCCACAGTGCCCCGCGGATGAGCAGACGTCCGTGGCCGACCTTAGAGCGGGGATCTTGTCACCTTAGCGCCTGTTGCTCGACCAGATGTCTCCTCTGCGTGCTTTGGCCTACTCAGTCCTGCGGCCTTGTATAAGTTGTGGTTCCACTGAGGCTCTGAGACTCGCCTCGCTCCTCCAAACCCCGTGTTCCTTCTTTCGTGTTCGTCTTCTCTCTCTCCCTCCCCTTCTTCCGCCCCTCGGTCTCTCTCCCCCCTCATTCTCACTCTCCCTTTATTCTGAAACGGTTGCTCTGACAATACGCACTGCTTGCCTCCTGTGTAACTACTAGAGCTCAGGAGCGAACTCCGCAGCGTGTGAGCCTTGGGGGTGTGTCATTCCTATAAAAAAAAAAAAAAAAAAAACTCTTCTTCATTCAGGTCTACACAACAAGCTAGGACAGTATATGTGTGTGGGATTATATATTTATTTACTTATATATTTTTTTGGCCATACACCCTCAGTCCACCTTCACTGGGAAGAGCAGAGTGGCGCCATTCACAAGTCACAGCACGCTCGAATTCTTGAGCTCCAGGGATGCCTTTGCTTCATACTCCCGAACAGGTGGGACTATGGTGGGGTGTGGGGCGGTCGTCTCCTGTCTCCACCGGCCTCGGCCTCCCAGAATGCTAGCTTCAGAGTGGAGATCAACCGTCCCCAACCCCGTAACTTCTTTGGGTGTGTATGGAGCTGTTCCGCGGGGGCAGATCGGTCCTCTCAAAGCCCAGTGCGGAGGCGGTGCGGAGAAGGGCGGGGACTGATCCTAGGAGTTCTTCCCTTCAACCTCGGCTCCGGTCAGGTCAGGTCAGGTCAGCGCCTCTGTGTTGGCAGCTTTGCTCTTCTGTAAAACGGAACAGATCAGAAATAAAGGTCGAAAACTTAACTGAGGGGGCGGCGCCTGTGGCTCAGTCGGTAAGGCGCCGGCCCCACAGACCAAGGGTGGCGGGTTCAAACCCGGCCCCGGCTGAACTGCAACCAAAAATAGCTGGGCATGGTGGCGGGCTCCTGTCGTCCCAGCTACTCGGGAGGCTGAGGCAAGAGAATCGCTTAAGCCTAGGAGTTGGAAGTTGCTGTGAGCTGTGTGATGCCATGGCACTCTACCCGAAGGGCATAAAGTGACACTCTGTCTCTACAAAAAAAAACAAAAAACAAAAAAATACTTAATTCATTACTGAAGTTTTTTTCTGGATTGGAAAGCGGGTGTTGGGGGAGAGGAAGGGTTTCTCTTCCAGGAACTGTGCTACGTGTCTATTTACTTCTTCTTTTTTTATTTATTTATTTTTATTTATTTATTTATTTTTGTAGAGACAGAGTCTCACTGTACCGCCCTCGGGTAGAGTGCCGTGGCGTCACAGGGCTCACAGCAACCTCTAACTCCTGGGCTTCCTCGATTCTCTTGCCTCAGCCGCCTGAGCAGCCGGGACTACCGGCGCCCGCCACAACGCCCGGCTATTTTTCTGTTGCAGTTTGGCCATGGCTGGGTCCGAAACCACCACCCTCGGCATATGGGGCCGGCGCCCTACTCACTGAGCCACAGGCGCCGGCCCTCTATTTACTTCTTTATTAGATTGATTTTAACATTTATTAATTTATTTTTTGGTCCATTTGATTTTTTTTTTTTTTTTTTTTTTTTTTTTTGCTGAGGCAGACCTTCACTTAGTCACCCTCCGTAGATTGCCGTGGTGTGGTGTCACAGCTCTCAAGAACCTCCAACTCTTGGGCGTTAATGATTGTCTGGCCTCAGCCTCCCAGGTACCTGGGACTGCATGAGACAGCCACAGCGCCAGGGCATTTTTGCTTTGTTGCAGTTGTCATTGTTGTTTAGGTTGTCAGACAGGTCTGGAATCCGCCAGCCTCCTCGGTGGATGTGGTTGGTGCCTTAACCACTGTGCTATGCACCACCCCCCCACCCCACGCCAGCCTATTTATTTATCTATTTATTTATTAAATATTTTCCTTCTTCTGCGGTGTTTGACTGGGGCCCGGTTTCAACCCGCCGCCTCTGGTACTTGGGGCCGGTTCCCTACTCCTCTGAGGAACAGGCACTGAACTACTTTTACTCTTTCATCTTCCTTCCTTCCTTCCTTCCTTCCTTCCTTCCTTCCTTCCTTCCTTCCTTCCTTCCTTCCTTCCTTCCTTCCTTCCTTCCTTCCTTCCATCGTTCCGTCCCATCCTTTCTCCTTCCCTCCATCCCTCCCTTCCTTCCTTCCTTCTTTCTTGTTTTTTTTCTTTCCAGTTTTTTGCCGGGGCTTGGTTTGAACCCGCCACCTCCGAAATATGCGGGGGGAGGGCGGGGGTGTCCGCAGGCGAACTCTTTCAACTAAATGATTTTGAGGAGGGGGCAGTTTTTCTCGCCACCCACCTCCTCTGTATATGGGGCCGGCACCCTACTCCTTCACCCACAGGCGCCACCCGTTAACTTGTATTCTTTTTCCTTTCTGTAGAGACAGAGTTTCACTTTATTGCCCTCGGTAGAGAGCCGTGGCGTCACACAGCTCGCAGCAACCGCCATCTCCTGGGCTTAGGCGATTATCCTGCCTCGGTCTCCAGAGTACCTGGGACTACAGGCGGCCGCCACAACGCCCGGCTACTTTTTTGTTGCAGTTCGGCCGGGGCTGTTGTTGAACACACCACCCTCCGTATATGGGGCCGGCGCCTTGCTCACTGAGCCACAGGCCCCGCCCCCGTTATCTTCTATACTTAACAATAGCTTCCCCCACACACATACATCTCTCCAGATACAGTGAAACCAGGTGTGGGAGAACGATATTTAACTAAATCGAATTAGGCTGGGCGACGTGAGGCGGCTCAGGCCTGTAATCGTAGCACTTTGGGAGGTCTAGTTGGCAGGATCGCTTCAGCTCACTGAGTTGAGCTCCCGAAAATGGGTTTGTTTGTTTGCTTTCCAGTTCTGGCGGAGTCCGGGCTTGAACCAACACCCACGGTATAATATGGGGCCGGCGCCCTAATCCTTGAGCCAGGGGCACACGCGTTTCTGAACTGAGCAAAACCCCCGCTGAGGCCCCAGCTCCTGACCTCTTGTCGGCCTCCAATTGGCTGCGGAGAGGGCCGGTCCTCCGTGTCTGCAGGTTGCTGCCTTCTTCTGACTGCGTGTCCCAAGGCACCACTTTCGGGGTTTCTTTTTTCTTCTTTTATCCCTTGTTTCTCTCATTGCACATCTCACACTTGTGCTGGAACACATGATCGTGACGCCTATGAACGACTAAAGGAGATGCTGCGACACACATCCCTCCGTCCTCCACTCCCTCTCCCCTTTCTTTCTCTCCTTCCCTCGTAAAATCCCCCCTCCCCCGGCCCTCGCACCTGCATATGAAACCCGGGAGCTAGCTAAGAATGAGCACGCCGGGTTCTCCTGCCAGGCAGGTAGGCATGCATGACACCCACGTAGAGCACTTTTGGGTGTTAGGAAACTTGGGTGTCCACAGTGCTCCGCGGATGTGCAGACGTACGCGGCCGACCTGAGAGCGGGGATCTTGTCACTTTAGCGCCTGTTGCTCGACCAGATGTCTCTTCTGCGTGCTTTGGCCTAGTCAGTCCAGCAGGTGGCGGCCTTGTATAAGTTGTGGTTCCCCTGAGGCTCTGAGACTCGCCTGGCTCCTCCAAACCCCTTGTTCCTTCTTTCTTGTTCGTCTTCTCTCTCTCTCTCTCCCTCTCTTTCTCCCTGTCGCCCGTTTCCCCGTCTCTCTCCCCCCTCGTTCTCACTCTTCCTTTATTCTGAAACGGTTGCTCTGGCAATACGCACTGCTTGCCTTCTGTGTAACTACTAGAACTCAGGAGCAAACTCCTCAGCGTGTGAGCCTAGGGGGTGTGTCATTCCTATAAAAAAAAAAAAAACTCTTCTTCATTCAGGTGTGCACAACCAGCTAGGACAGTATATGTGTGTGGGATTATATATTTATTTATTTATATATTTTTTGGCCATACACCCTCAGTCCACCTTCACTGGGAAGAGCGGAGTGGCGCCATTCACAAGTCACAGCACGCTCGAATTCTTGAGCTCCAGGGATGCTTTTGCTTCAGACTCCCGAACAGGTGGGACTATGGTGGGGTGTTGGGCGGTCGTCTCCTGTCTCCACCGGCCTCCGCCTCCCAGAATGCTAGCATTAGAGTGGAGATCAACCGCCCCCGACCCCGTAACTACTTTGGGTGTGTATGGAGCTGTTCCCTGGGGCAGATCCGTCCCCTCAAAGCCCAGTGGGGAGGCGGTGCGGAGAAGGGCGGGGACAGATCCTAGGAGTTCTTCCCTTCAACCTCGGCTCCAGTCAGGTCAGGTCAGGTCAGTTCATCGCCTCTGTGTTGGCAGCTTTGCTCTTCTGTAAAACGGAACAGATCAGAAATAAAGGTCGAAAACTTGACTGAGGGGGCGGCGCCTGTGGCTCAGTCGGTAAGGCGCCGGCCCCACAGACCGAGGGTGGCGGGTTCAAATCCGGCCCCGGCTGAACTGCAACCAAAAATAGCTGGGCATGGTGGCGGGCTCCTGTCGTCCCAGCTACTCGGGAGGCTGAGGCAAGAGAATCGCTTAAGCCTAGGAGTTGGAAGTTGCTGTGAGCTGTGTGATGCCATGGCACTCTACCCGAAGGGCATAAAGTGACACTCCTTTTCTACAAAAACAAACAAACAAACAAAAAAAAAAACACTTAATTCATTACTGAAGTTTTTTTCTGGATTGGAAAGCGGGGGTTGGGGGAGAGGAAGGGTTTCTTTTCCAGGAACTGTGCTACGTGTCTATTTACTTCTTTTATTTATTTATTTATTTATTTTTATTTATTTATTTATTTATTTTTTGTAGTGACAGAGTCTCACTGTACCGCCCTCGGGTAGAGTGCCGTGGCGTCACACGGCTCACAGCAACCTCTAACTCCTGGGCTTCCGCGATTCTCTTGCCTCAGCCGCCTGAGCAGCCGGGACTACCGGCGCCCGCCACATCGCCCGGCTATTTTTCTGTTGCAGTTTGGCCATGGCTGGGTCCGAAACCACCACCCTCGGCATCTGGGGCCTGCGCCCTACTCACTGAGCCACAGGCGCCGCCCCTCTATTTACTTCTTTATTAGATTGATTTTAACATTTATTAATTTATTTTTTGGTCCATTTGATTTTTATTTTATTTTTTTTTTTTTGCTGAGGCAGACCTTCACTTAGTCACCCTCCGTAGATTGCCGTGGTGTGGTGTCACAGCTCTCAAGAACCTCCAACTCTTGGGCGTTAATGATTGTCTGGCCTCAGCGTCCCAAGTACCTGGGACTGCATGAGACAGCCACAGCGCCAGGGCATTTTTGCTTTGTTGCAGTTGTCATTGTTGTTTAGGTTGTCAGACAGGTCTGGAATCCGCCAGCCTCCTCGGTGGATGTGGTTGGTGCCTTAACCACTGTGCTATGCACCACCCCCCCACCCCACGCCAGCCTATTTATTTATCTATTTATTTATTAAATATTTTCCTTCTTCTGCGGTGTTTGACTGGGGCCCGGTTTCAACCCGCCGCCTCTGGTACTTGGGGCCGGTTCCCTACTCCTCTGAGGAACAGGCACTGAACTACTTTTACTCTTTCATATTCCTTCCTTCCTTCCTTCCTTCCTTCCATCGTTCCGTCCCATCCTTTCTCCTTCCCTCCATCCCTCCCTTCCTTCCTTCCTTCTTTCTTGTTTTTTTTCTTTCCAGTTTTTTGCCGGGGCTTGGTTTGAACCCGCCAACTCCGAAATATGCGGGGGGGAGGGCGGGGTTGCCCGCAGGCGAACTCTTTGAACTAAATGATTTTGAGGAGGGGGCAGTTTTTCTCGCCACCCATATGGGGCCGGCACCCTACTCCTCTGTATATGGGGCCGGCACCCTACTCCTTTCACCCACAGGCGCCACCCGTTAACTTGTATTCTTTTTCCTTTCTGTAGAGACAGAGTTTCCCTTTATTGCCCTCGGTAGAGTGCCGTGGCGTCACACAGCTCACAGCAACCTCCATCTCCTGGGCTTAGGCGATTATCCTGCCTCGGTCTCCCGAGTAGCTGGGACAACAGGCGGCCGCCACAACGCCCGGCTACTTTTTTGTTGCAGTTCGGCCGGGGCTGTTGTTGAACACACCACCCTCCGTATATGGGGCCGGCGCCTTGCTCACTGAGCCACAGGCCCCGCCCCCGTTATCTTCTATACTTAACAATAGCTTCCCCCCGACACATACATCTCTCCAGATGCAGTGAAACCAGGTGTGGGAGAAGGATATTGAACTAAATCGAATTAGGCTGGGCGACGTGAGGCGGCTCAGGCCTGTAATCGTAGCACTTTGGGAGGTCTAGTTGGCAGGATCGCTTCAGCTCACTGAGTTGAGCTCCCGAAAATGGGTTTGTTTGTTTGCTTTCCAGTTCTGGCGGAGTCAGGGCTTGAACCAACACCCACGGTATAATATGGGGCCGGCGCCCTAATCCTTGAGCCAGGGGCACACGCGTTTCTGAACTGAGCAAAACCCCCGCTGAGGCCCCAGCTCCTGACCTCTTGTCGGCCTCCAATTGGCTGCGGAGAGGGCCGGTCCTCCGTGTCTGCAGGTTGCTGCCTTGTTCTGACTGCGTGTTCCAAGGCAGCACTTTCGGGGTTTCTTTTTTCTTCTTTTATCCCTTGTTTCTCTCATTGCACATCTCACACTTGTGCTGGAACATATGATCGTGACGCCTATGAACGACTAAAGGAGATGCTGCGACACACATCCCTCCGTCCTCCACTCCCTCTCCCCTTTCTTTCTCTCCTTCCCTCGTAAAATACTCCCTCCCCTGGCCCCCGCACCTGCATATGAAACACCGGAGCTAGCTAAGAATGAGCACGCCGTGTTCTCCTGCCAGGCAGGCAGGCATGCAGGACACCCACGTAGAGCACATGTGGGTGTTAGGAAACTTGGGTCTCCACAGTGCCCCGCGGATGTGCAGACGTCCGTGGCCGACCTTAGAGCGGGGATCTTGTCACCTTAGCGCCTGTTGCTCGACCAGATGTCTCTTCTGCGTGCTTTGGCCTAGTCAGTCCAGCAGGTGGCGGCCTTGTATAAGTTGTGGTTCCCCTGAGGCTCTGAGAATCGCCTCGCTCCTCCAAACCCCGTGTTCCTTCTTTCGTGTTCGTCTTCTCTCTCTCTCTCTCCCTCTCTCCCTCCCTTTCACCCTCCTCTCCGTCTCTCTCCCCCCTCGTTCTCACTCTCCCTTTATTCTGAAACGGTTGTTCTGACAATACGCACTGCTTGCCTCCTGTGTAACTACTAGAGCTCAGGAGCGAACTCGGCAGCGTGTGAGCCTAGGGGGTGTGTCATTCCTATCAAAAACAAACAAAAAAAAACTCTTCTTTATTCAGGTCTGCACAACCAGCTAGGACAGTATATGTGTGTGGGATTATATATTTATTTACTTATATATTTTTTGGCCATACACCCTCAGTCCACCTTCACTGGGAAGAGCGGAGTGGCGCCATTCACAAGTCACAGCACGCTCGAATTCTTGAGCTCCAGGGATGCTTTTGCTTCAGACTCCGGAACAGGTGGGACTATGGTGGGGTGTTGGGCGGTCGTCTCCTGTCTCCACCGGCCTCGGCCTCCCAGAATGCTAGCATTAGAGTGGAGATCAACCGCCCCCGACCCCGTAACTTCTTTGTGTTTGTGTGGAGCTGTTCCCCGGGGGCAGATCCGTCCTCTCAAAGCCCAGTGGGGAGGCGGTGCGGAGAAGGGTGGGGACTGATCCTAGGAGTTCTTCCCTTCAACCTCAGCTCTGGTCAGGTCAGCGCCTCTGTGCTTGGCAGCTTAGCTCTTCTGTAAAACGGAACAGATCAGAAATAAAGGTGGAAAACCTAACTGAGGGGACGGCGCCTGTGGCTCAGTCGGTAAGGCGCTGGCCCCACATACCGAGGGTGTTGGGTTCAAACCCGGCCCCGGCTGAACTGCAACCAAAAAATAGCTGGACATGGTGGCGGGCTCCTGTCGTCCCAGCTACTCGGGAGGCTGAGGCAAGAGAATCGCTTAAGCCCAGGAGTTCGAAGTTGCTGTGAGCTGTGTGATGCCATGGCACTCTACCCCGAAGGGCATAAATTGACACTCTGTCTCTACAAAAAAAAAAAAAAAAAAACCACTTAATTCATTACTGAAGTTTTTTTCTGTATTGGAAAGCGGGGGTTGGGGGAGAGGAAGGGTTTCTGTTCCAGGAACTGTGCTATGTGTCTATTTACTTCTTCTTTTTTTTTTTATTTATTTATTTTTATTTATTTATTTATTTATTTATTTTTTTTTTGTAGAGACAGAGTCTCACTGTACCGCCCTCGGGTAGAGTGCCGTGGCGTCACACGGCTTACAGCAACCTCTAACTCCTGGGCTTCCGCGATTCTCTTGCCTCAGCCTCCCGAGTAGCTGGGACTACAGGCGCCCGCCACATCGCCCGGCTATTTTTCTGTTGCAGTTTGGCCGGGGCTGGGTCCAAAACCACCACCCTCGGCATATGGGGCTGGCGCCCTACTCACTGAGCCACTTGGCAAAAAGTTGATACTATCAAAAGTAAATGTACTGCAGTGTCAAAACTAAAAAGCTAAAATCAAAAGGGCTAAAGAAGAATATTTGCTACAAATTTATTTTTTTACCATTAGTATTGAACTTGCACCTTTATTCCAACACTTTTAAAGTAAGTTGTTTTGTCTTTGTAGCCTCTGCCAACTTTACATTGAATTCCCACTAACGCTTTAAAAAAAAAAATCTATTAACTCCATTGAACCATGTTGTGTTTGGTGCTGCATATGATCTTTTTACTGATGTTTCTTTTTAGGAATTAACTATGCCAACTTTTGTTTTTGTTTTGTTTTTTTCCTACAACATGACCAAGATGACAAAATCCCTAATTAGCTGACTCCCCATATACACTGTGACCTGGATAATCCTGAAACACTTCTTGGGGAAGAAAGGTCAGTGGCTTCACTGCTTATTCTACTTTATATTTAAATGAAAGGAAAAACATACAAGCCCATATTTATATTTTGTCTAGGAAAAGCAACAGTTCGTATGTTCCTGTTTGCTACCATCACAATTCAATACATGAACACAGATTCAGCTCCACACCATGAGCACTGCTGGAAGTGATCGCCAGGGTCATCAACTCACAGCTGCCATGTCCGTAATAAGCAAAAACATCCTGGAAGAAAATCCCCAGGCACATACGTTTCAGTACATAACAAGGCAGCTCCATCAGGGAAGTACATATTGTACACAGTTTGAACAGCAGTTTACCTATTAACCTAAGACTCTTCTTTTAAATGCAAAGCAGAGAGCCAATAAGATATACACAGCCCTAGATTTTGTTTTGTTTTTTCTTAAACAATTTGGTCACGATGCACCTTTGATATAAAAGCATTTTTAAACTTTATTATTAATACTCAGGACATTAGGAATTTCCAGATTTTTTTCAGTAGCATTTCAGAACCACTTTTGGTAACAAATACAGTAGTTAGGAATATGCATCCACTTTAGAATGCATAATAATGTTATCCTGAATCCTTTCCGGCTAAAAACAGGGCTGGCGCTGTGATGAGATACTGAACGAGAATCTACAAAAAACACTGAACAGGTTTGTTTTTTCCCAGAGGCTACATCCTCTTTTGCTGGAATACTTTATAAATACATATTAAAAAGTAAGGCAACGACTCCAAACAGTCCAAGCTGTTTGCTCTTCTTTTCCCAATTAGATTCACAATCCTGGTGATCAATTTCATGGTTGTATTATTAAGTGTTTGTTTTTCCTATTTCAAATGATCCAAAAGGATGTTTTTCTGACATTTCTAAAACATCTCTGGTGTGTGTCCAATGATGTATGCAACTGATACTGGTCAGGGACTGAAGCCTGTGATGTCCCAGTGTCTGCTTTCAAAGGATTCAAGACTTTGATTTGGATTCACCATAAATTGAACGTATGAATCCAAATTTCCCTTCCCTACTATGTTTATCATCCCTTCCGTTTTTACTCCTAATTTTAAAACTAAAGGAGGACCAGGACTACCTGGTTACTGGAAAGATGTTCACCCCAGTAAACAAAACTTTTATCAGGGACCTTTATAATAATTCATGGCCCCGTTTCACATGAACATTCAACTCAGGAAGATGTGCAAAAGGAAAAGATGTCAAATTACAGTCACGTTATCCAGAGGAGGATGTTATACAAACTTATAAGGAAATGACAGTCTTTTTCTCTCCCTTTACTATAAATACATTTAACAGCTTAGCAGAAAGACAAGCTAAATTTAAGATTGTTCACATTTGAAAATTGTAACAGACTCTCTGCTAGGGATAAATAAGGAACTCCCCGTAATGGAATTTTAACACAGCATTTTCATCAACAGATCTCTGAAGATCGCTTTTTGTAAAAGAGTGTTAGAACAATGATTATGTTTGCAAAGTTCTGAGAAGTCCATCTACTGTCCAAACTTTGGATTGAAGTCCTTATTTTTTTTCCTTTACTTAGAGACAGGTATATACAGTGCTGTTGTAATAATGAAACAAACGTGAAATCTACTGTAAAGTTGCACAATACAGAAAACTGTTGCTCCCTCTTCCACTACATAATGTGTGACTCCACAGGTTAGTAGTGTTGTTCTCATTATTTCTGTTAAGTTGGAATTATGCCATCACGTCTAAGACCTCTCTTTAACTCCAGATCCTCCAATTTTTTCCACAATTCTTCACGCTCCTGTTCTTTCTTTTTCTCACTGAGGAAGAAATAGAATACAATGTAAACAACTCAGAAGGTTTAAAGATATTATCCAGCAAGTAATGCCCTTTGACCTAGTTTTGCCTAGGTATGTTTTAAAAGGTTCTTGAAAAAAATGTTGACATTAAGCTTGTGGGTTCTTTTTGCTTTTCCTCTCCCATGATTTCATTTTTTTTGACTCATAAAAACACAAAAGTAGTATTAATGAAGAGTAAGACATGACCAAAATATTTTAAGATTTCACATTAATACCAATTTACATGTAGCTTGCTATAGAAAAACAACTTTAAAATTACAGAGAAACAAAAGTCAGAGATGATTTATATGTACCAGATATTCTAACACCAAAGGCACATTAGAAATTTTTATTTGGGGCCTAGTTAGAATCTAATTTTTCTTTCTCTCTCAATAGTTTCTCAAAAAGAATGCTGGAGATGACATTGATACAGAGAATGTAGCAAGTCCAGAAAATACAATCTATTTTTCCTACCTCATGTAAATTTAAACACTTTAGCGGTTAAAAATAAAGTAAAAACTTGAGATTTCAGGCCTGGTGCAGTGGCTCACTCCTGAAATCCTAGCATTCTGCGAGGCTGAAGCAGGAGGATCACTTGAGCCCAGAGTTTGAGGTTGCAGTGGGCTAAGACTATACCACTGTACTCCAGCCTGGGACAGAGCAAGAGCTTGTCTCAAAACCACCACCCCCATCAAACAAAACAACAACAAAAAAACCCATACAACTTGTGATTTCAGTTTTAATTAATGATCTGGACAGAACTTTATTGATATTATTATCATTACGTTTTAATTTTTTTTTTTTTTTTGAGACAGAGTCTCAAGCTGTGGCCGGCGCCCTAACCACTGTGCTATGAGCGCTGAGCCATATGTTTTAATTTTTTAATATGCCAAGCCTTCAAATTTCTTTTTTTTTTTTTTTCTTCCTAATCAGTTTACTTTCAGAGAACAAAAGGCCATTGCCATTTACAGTTTAAAGTTCTCCTATCTTCTTCCTTTAAGGGATTAATCTTGCTTTCAGTCAAAGTTCATTAAAAATTCTTTATTTTTATATATTTATATATTCATTCAGAGAATAAACTTGATAAATATAGGTTGTTTTAAAATATTGTAACAATGTAACAATGGGGGCGGCGCCTGTGGCTCAGTGAGTAGGGCGCCAGCCCCATATGCCGAGGGTGGCGGGTTCAAAGCCAGCCCCGGCCAAACTGCAACCAAAAAATAGCCGGGCGTTGTGGCGGGCGCCTGTAGTCCCAGCTGCTCGGGAGGCTGAGGCAAGAGAATCGCGTAAGCCCAAGAGTTAAGAGGTTGCTGTGAGCCGTGTGACGCCACGGCACTCTACCCGAGGGCGGTACAGTGAGACTCTGTCTCTACAAAAAAAAAAAAAAAAAAGAAAAAGAAAAAATATTGTAACAATGGTTTCTTGATAATTTGATTAGTAGTATACATACAAAAAGGGGGAAAGATTACCAGAAATAAGACATTATTTCTAATAAAGCTTCAGAAAATCTTGATTATTAAAATCCCTTTTGTCTTACAAGTGTTGCATATACAGTTTTTATTCTTCAGAGCCCTCTACCAGTAAGGCACATGCAATAGTTAAGAATTCGCTACTGCAGCCTTGGGGAACATCTTAGTGTTGTGTTGGTGCTTTTCTGACAAAACACACTTTTAATCAAGACAAACAGTCACATATGTATGTATGTCCTAAATTCCAAGTATAAACAGTGCAATTGAACTGATGAAATGGAATAAAATCATAAACCTTTAAATTAAGCCTCTTAGATAGCAGCCTCTCACAAATTATTTGAATTCCACAAAAATATGAAATGTTAACACAGAGATGGAATGGCTACTGACTTTATGAAAGCTCACACATTGAAACTAAACAAAATCTCAAGCTGTGGTGTGAAGCTATTCTGTTACCAAGCAGCACCCCTCACTGTATAAATAGCAACTAGCTACTGTTTTCTTAAAGCCAAACTAATGATGGTTTTGAAGAACCTTGTCTACTGCCCTATCTATGACTCAAAACAGAGGAATCTTCCCATTTCTTGATTCCTTATCTGAGTAGGGCCCTGAAAAGAAAGTTCATCAGGTGAAATACAATCTCCTGGAGTGTCATCTCCTAACTGCAGATAACCTTGAAAGCAACAGGAGCCTTTGATTCCGCCAAATTCCAGCAGAGGTGCCAAGTCAGGATCCTATAATGTTCCACGGTCCTGGAGAACATCAGGCAAACTTCTTCTTTGTGGCCGTGAACCTTTCCATGTACTTATCATAGCCTTCCAGTTCTCGAAGTTTCTTTATTTCAAAAAGATTGCCTTCCACAGCAAGTAGGCAGATCTGGGAATCACTGAGGATGCTCTGTGGAAGCATGCTAAGCTCAAGACAGTTCTCTTCTAAAGGCGAAGAACTTTAAGGCGAGGACAGCAAGATATCTTTACTGAGATCTGAGATATCTGGTTCTGATTGAGGTTGAGTTCGATGGCCTGCAGTTCCCCTACTGTATCAGGGATACTTCTAATCTGGTTTTTAGAGAGATCTACTACATCCAGGTGCCGTAGGTTACAAAGTTGGGGTGGTAGGGCTCCCAGTCGGTTCCCAGAGAGGCTCAGGGTCTTGAGGGCAGAGAGTTGCCCAACGGTAGATGGCAGCTCTCTCAGGTGATTGTTGTTTAAACTTAGTGTCTCTAGTTTTTTCAGACTGCATATCTCCTCAGGCAGAACAGTCAGTTTGTTGTTGTTCAGAGAGAGGCTCTTCAGGAGAATGAACTTCCCTATCACCAAAGGCGGTAGGCTCTCGATCTTGTTGTTGGACAAGTCGATGGTCCTTAGATTGTTCGTCAGCTTCTGCAACTCCGAGGGGAACTCGGTCAGCCCTCGGTCCTTAAGCTGAAAGACACCAGTTTTCTGCGCTGTTTCCACATGAGCGCGGAGAGCACTGTTTCCCATCCTACCGCCAACACTCACGTCCCTCCTACCGCTTAGCTGACAGACGGTTCAGCAGCCAAGCCTTCAAATTTCATTCAGTACCATTTTCTTCAGACTTCTGTATTTTACTGTTTGTAAAAACTTTCCTCTAAATCTGATTATCTAAAATAGGGTCAACAAAATTTATTTTGCTAAGGACATTTTTAAATTTAGCTTATTTAAAAAAAGAAAAAAGAAAGGATGTTTTAACATCAAACAAGTAGGATGCAAGAAAGGAATACTTTCTTAGAAGTTAAATGAGTTCACATTTATAAAAATGTTTCAGTGCACTACCCCTGATTTTTTCAAGTTGGAGTGAAATCAGTAAAAAGCAGATGTAGGTTAATATTTCTGAATCCAGGAATTCAGATAATTCCCGAAAATGGAGACTCTGCTATCTTATGTTCCTCACACTGCCTCACTTAGTAAGGATTTAACTTGAGCCACATAACAATTTTTACTCAGGAAAATCCACATGACTTAAATCAATCATATAATTCCAGTATCTTTTTTTAATGTTGTCATCAATGTTTTTTAAAGGTATATTAATATCTAGAGCAGTAGAAATCAATCTTCATCCTCACCCCAAATCTCTAAAAAACTTAAAATAAATTTATATTCTCATTCCACTAGAGTGTTTTTTCTTTTGTTTGTTTTTAGAGACAGAGTCTCACTTTGTCGTCCTCGGTAGAGGGCTGTGGCGTCACAGCTCACAGCAACCTCCAATTCCTGGGCTTAGGCGATTCTCTTGACTTAGCTTCCCGAGTAGCTGGGACTACAGGCACCTACCAGAACGCCCGGATATTTTTTTGTTGCAGTTTGGCCAGAGGCCGGGTTCAAACCCACCACTCTCGGTATACGGGGCTGGTGCCCTACTCACTGAGCCACAGGTGCCGCCCACATTCCAGAATTTTAATGGAATGATGAACTGTATAATATGTCAATTAATACTGTGGTAATGCAGTGCTTGTTTGTGATAATTAGTTTCAGTTATCTCAAATATAATCTGTACAATATGAATTTCAGTAAGCTTAACAGTTTTTATGCAAGTACCCTTTTTGGTAATTTTGACCTAAAAAAATTGCATTTACAAGGCACGGGGGCAAGATTAGATAATACTCTAATCATTATGAATTTCAAATTCTTTTTTTTTTAGAGGTGGGACTGAGAAATCTGTTTATTTTATTTTATTTCATTTATTTTTTTTTTATTGTTTGGGATTCATTGAGGGTACAATAAGCCAGGTTACACTGATTGCAATTGTTAGGTAAAGTCCCTCTTGCAATCATGTGAATTTCAAATTCTTAACAATTCTTTTTTTTTTTTTGGCCGGGGCTGGGTTTGAACCTGCCACCTCCAGCATATGGGACCAGCACTCCACCCCTTTGAGCCACAGGCGCCGCCCCTGAATTTCAAATTCTTAACATAAGGAAGTTGTTTGTTAAATTACCACTTTTTGGTACAGTCTAAACAAATGTTAGCATAGAACATTCATCTGAGTATATAAAAATCAATTCTATAGATCCTGCTGAGTGCCAGTGCATATAAACTTTTTATTTGGAATGAGAAGGGCTTGAGACCTTTACTCAACCAAATAGCAGCTCAGCAAGTTCAAGTTCACAATGCCCTAATTTCCAGTCTAACTAAGTGCTGACGTCACTACAACACTCCTCATCGTGTTACTGAAGTGTTTCATTCATTCTTGTCAAGAGTTTTATGCCAATCAATGCAATTTGTCCTGTGGGGCTTTTTTTTCCCAGATGAGCTTTATGCTAAGTTATCACATAGCTTTCATAATGACAATTTTATCGTCAAAAATTGTAAATATTGCTGTTATAGTTACTGTCATCTCCGTTCTTTCCCACTTCTCTCTCTCCATGTAGGTGGCAATTTTAAAACTTAATCACAATGTCACACTGGGGATATTGTCAAATTCTCTAATTGCAATTTTATATAGCACCAATGTTGGCATATGTATCTTACAGTGTTAAATACTTATTCCACCCACCATTTTCAGATTTGCAATACTTAAAAATTTGATCTGAATTGAAATGATTAACTTCTTGTCATCCAAAATTGTAATCCTCTGTTCAGTTCTTCTGACAGTACAAAACAAATCTCTTCATTCTCTTTTCCTATTCCCACATCTATGAAGAAACCAGTTTTCATCTGTCAGTATAACCTTCTATTGCTCCTTTGACGAAGTATTACCCTTGCTTTAAAAAAAAATCTTGTTTCGAGGCTGGGCGTGGTGGCTCACTCCTGTAATCCTAGCACTCTGGGAGGCCCAGGCAGGTGGATTGAATGAGCTCAGGAGTTTGACAACAGCCTGAGCAAGAGCAAGACCCCGTCTCTAAAAAATAGCTGGGTTCTGTGGTGGGTGTTTGTAGTCACAGCTACTGTAGAGGCTGAGACAAGAGGATTGCTTGAGCCTAAGAGTTTGAAGTTGCTGTCAGCTATGATGCCACAGCACTCTACCAAGGGTGACAAAGTAAGATTCTTCTCAAAAAAAAAGAAAAAAGAAAATCCTTCTCTCATTAGCAAAGTCCACTCATTATAAATCATTTTAATGTGCCAGAATATGAGCATCACCTTCATAGTTTTGTTTCTTCCTGGTATTTTAGGTTATAAATAATCAAAGAAGTTTTATTAGTGAAGTTGCCTAAATATAAAACAAGTGATTTGAGTATTTTATAAATAAGGCCTTCGATATTCTTTTTTTTTTTTTTTTCTTGAGACAGAGCCTCAAGCTATTGCCCTGGGTAGAATGCCGTAACATCACAGCTCACAGCAACCTCCAACTCATGGGCTCAAGTGATTCTCCTGCCTCTGCCTTCCAAGTAGCTGGGACTACAGGCACCTGCTCAACACCTGGCTAATTTTTGGTTGCAGCCGTCATTGTTGTTTGGCGGGCCCCAAGCTGGATTCGAACCCGCCAGCTCAGGTGTATGTGGCTGGTGCCTTAGCTGCTTGAGCCACAGCTGCGGAGTCGGTCTTCAATGTTCTTGATGGGCAGTTATGGGCACAATGCAGGAGGTATATGGCACACCTCCTGGGGACAGGACACAACTACAACAGGGATGCTATCTAACAAATGCAAAAATTGTAACCTAATTCTTTGTACCCTCAAATTAACCTGAAATTAAAAAACAAAAATTCTTGATAGGCCCTCAATGATTCCCCCAGACAAAAAAAATTCTTGATGGGATTGTACAGATTTAATCCTTGTTCAACTAGGATAACAATGAGTTTCCAGTTGCTCTAAATGAGAGGATCTTGGGGCGGCACCTGTGGCTTGGTGGGTAGGGTACCAGCCCCTCATACTGAGGGTGGAGGGTTTGAACCCGGCCCTGGCCAAACTGCAACAAAAAATAGCCGGGCATTGTGGTGGGCACCTATGGTCCCAAGCTACTCGGGAGGCTGAGGCAAGAGAATCACCTAAGTCCAGGAGTTGGAGGTTGCTATGAGCTGTGATGCTATGGCACTCTACCGAGGATGGTAAAGTGAGACTCTGTCTCAAAAAAAAAAATAAATAAATAAATAAAAATAATAATAATAGAAAAAATAAAAGAGAGGATCTTATGCACAATGCTCGCTTAACATATACCTGGTGCATCACAGTATTAAAATGTGCTCTTGGCACTTTTTAAATAATATTTTTTAAAGATTTTAATTTAACCTTGGGGTAAGAAGGTTATTATAAATTTAATGATTTGCAACAACTGCTAATATAGTTAATTAAAAGTTGTTCAAATTTTGAGTGTAGCATGTCATGCTCCATAATTGATATTTATCTCAATATTCTGGTACAAAAATCTCAGCCTATCTACTAAACACCTGCCATATTCCACAATTACATGCTTTTCATAAAGCATGTCTTTGGTAACTTAAATAAATAAATCACTGCAAAGGTCCTTTTCTCTCTGCCACCAACACATTCTCTTCATTGCTTTTTATTAATAAAATGAAAGTGACACATTAAAAATTAGGTAAAGCAAAGAAGCAAGGGAACCGCTGCTGGCTCTGCTCCGGAGGTCCACCCAGGTCCTGGGTATGAGCGCTTGTGCACACCTCTGGAATCCTCGAAAGCCCACGGTTTTATGATGTTCAAAGCCAACATTTGCTTTTGGGTAATCAAAGCAAAACCAGAGGCTCAACTCCTAAGAGCCTGCTCGGCTTTCCTTAATCTCTCCATGTCCTTCCTTTAGAGAGTGGACACACTGGACAGGACGTAACAAAACTGAAACATCATGTAAATGAAATCGAGACAGGCTTTCCCAGGCCCACACGGCATTTACTATAAACAGGCCCAAGGTTTTTGTTCCCTTATGTTCTTACACACTTCGAGATTTGTATAATACCAGACCATTAACATTTATGTTCTGTTCACTGTTCTTTAAGTTGCGATGAATTTGCTGGGTGTTAGTAAGCTCTGGGCCAAAGACCTAGACAAATGGTACCTTAGGCCTCTTCCTGCTAGGGTGAAATACAAGATCAACCCAATTCTAGCTGAAGGAAGTTCCAAGTGGGAGTCAATCCAGAAAGCAAACTACCTGCTGGTTGGTCCCCTTACATGGGCCTGGTACAGTTATATGCCAAGCTCTTACCCCTGAGGCAGAACTGAACTAGTATTAAAGGGAGGGAGGAAAGTAGTCTTTATCAAAATGACCCTATCACAAAGCTTTGTTACCCAATGGCCACTAATAAAAACACCACTAATGAGTGTGCAAAAATGAACCTATTAATACAGTCATCGGGTGCATGATGATGATTTCGGTCAACAACCGACCACATATACATTGGCGGTCCCACAAGACTGTGACAGAGCTAAAAAGTCCCTATCACCTGATAGATTTGTTACCGCTCCCTGCAGTGCTGGGTGCAGTGACATGCTACACAGGTTTGTAGCCTGGGAGCAACAGGCCGCCCACACGGCCCAGGTGTGCAGCGGGCTGTGCGTGGAGGTTTGTGTAAGTGCCCCCTGTGAGGTTCTGCAATGACAAAATTGCTAAAACACGTCTTTCAGAATGCGTCCGCATCATTAAGCCATGCACGACTGTAAACAAAATTGGGCTACTTATGATTCGAGGTACAACAAGCCAACTTCAGCAAAGAGCAAGGAAAGACTTCAATAATTTTATGCACAGCTGACAAAAAAGCTTTAAAAAGTTACCGCTGACGATCTGACTTGTATGTGGCTGTCAGCTCGTCAAACATGGTGCTGTTCATTTCCATGAATGCCTTCAGCACGTTGTACACTAGCGCCACGATAGCCCTGTGAGGCACAGGAGAAAGGGACATGTTAGTCTTACCCAACAGGATGCTGAACGAAGAAGCAAAAGCCCAATTCTGTCTGAATGAGTTCCTTGTAACTATCCCTTTTTAGTTGGAACAGCTGGAAATGACCTACAGTTCATTTTCACAGCAAAAGATTTACTCTTTACTGCTCAAGGCCAGATGTCTTTCTGAGGGGTGGTAGAATGAGAAAAAAAAATCTAATTTTTCCCTCTACTAATTATTGGTACCTAGAATAGACCTGACTGTAGGCACTTGATAACTTCATTTAATAAACAAGCAAGTATAAAAATAAAACTACTTTACCCTAAAATAAGCACCCATGGTAAAAGCAACCTTAGAATTTGCATGGAATTGCAAAGTAATAATATACGTAAATGTTATATGCTTATACCAATATTATGTGAAGGCTTGGTGCCTGTAGCTCAGTGGCTAGGGCACCAGCCACATATACTAGAGCTGGTGGGTTCGAACCCACCCCTGGCCTGCTAACCAACAATGATAACTACAACCAAAAATAGCTAGGCATTGTGGCGGGTGCCTGTCATCCCAGCTACTTGGAAGGCTAAGGCAAGAGAATCACTTAAGCCCAAGAGTTTGAGGTTGCTGTGAGCTGTGACGCCACAGCACTCTCCCAAGGGTGACAAAGTGAGACTCTGCCTCAAAAAAAAAAAAAACAAAACAAAACATATATATATATATATATATATATTATGAAAACCATTCATATCCAAAGAGACGAAACCAAGCCCCTATAAGATGGGCAGTTCAATATGAGCTATCTATCGGGCCATGACTTGCTTTAGTCCACCCATCCCTCTTGGCTCCTTGCTGACCTAGGACGTGCCCTGGTGAGTAAGTGGCTAATAGCTCTGCAGCACCACACAGCTGAACAGCCAAAACAGTGGCCTTCACTTCTCAAGGGGAAGAAGCAGCTCTGGGCAATGTGAGGTTATGATGATCTCGACAGCTTCAGACTAGAGTCTGAAGCTCTTCAAAATTACCCACTGCTTCTGTTTTGTAACAAACATGCTCCCAATACCACTGAAAAGTGTATTGGCAAAAATTAAGCCACTGATTAAATAAACCATGAAACATTTAGAAGAAAAGCATACTTGCTATGCAGCCCCCTTCCCGCGTCTAGTAAAAGGAAAACTGAAGTTCTCTGCTATTAAGTTTCCAGAATGGCCTTCCTCACAAGGGCAGTTACGGAGAAGTACCACAGACAATATGCGTGGCAGTTACAGCCACCTGCTAGAACCACTTTCTAGGTCCTCAAAAGACTATCTGTATGGGACTTCATCATTCGAGCCCCTTATCTTTGTAAGTTCTATTCATAAAATCTGGCAAATTTGAAACATTGAGAAAATGTGATATTTTACAATTATATAATTTTAAGACAAACATATTATGAATATACTCAATTACACCTACTAATTTTTTGATGCCACATTAAATTTTGCTTCCATCCTACAGAGAAATACATAAAGTCATTCAAATATAGAATACTTCAACTTTCATAGGGCTGAATATTATTAAACTTTTCCTTTAAGATTTTAAATTTGCCTATGTTAACCAGTTTGATGAAAATATTTCAAATTGGGCGGTGCCTGTGGCTCAAGGAGTAGGGCGCCCGTCCCATATGCCGGAGGTGGCGGGTTCAAACCTAGCCCCGGCCAAAAACCAAAAAAAAAAAAAGAAAATGTTTCAAATTGTATATAAAACCAGTGCATGGTGCCCCACGATTGCATTAATGTACACAGCTATGATTTAATAAAAAAAAAAAACCTTAAAATTAAAAAAAAAAAAGATTTTAAATTTTACTTTTCCTGGAGAATAGGTACTATGTATAATGACTGAGTTGGCTGTTAAGAAATGGATCTTGCTAAAATGCAAAGGTAGCTGGGCCACTTCCCTCCTCACAAGCCTTTGGCATTTCCTTATCTTTCACCTGGTGAAGGCTCAGGTAAACCATCTGCTTCCTTCCCTGGCCTATCTGCTAGCACCTTCTCCCAAAGACTTTGTACCTTAACCTCCCAAATGCACGGGTCTCAGAACTTGACAGGTGCTTATTACATCTCTGCCCTTTTTGTGTCATGGAGGGACCCACTGTCTGAATGAGCGTTTCCCCATCTTGTCCATTTGCCAAATTCCTTTAAGATCCAGCTTGAGCATGCCACCTCCCCCCCCACAAACCCCCAATCTACAATGCTCTGTTCTCAGCACCAGAGCATCTCTCCAAGCCCCACCCCAAACTGCTACCTTCACAGACAGGTCAAGAAGCCTTTTTTTTTTTTTTTTTTTTTTTTGTGGTTTTTGGCCGAGGCTGGGTTTGAACCCTCCACCTCCGGCATATGGGACCGGCGCCCTACTCCTTGAGCTACAGGCGCTGCCGAGGTCAAGAAGCCTTTTAAGCAAACAGGTATTTTTAACAAAACGGCACAGTTTCATTAAAATGTTTATTTGTGGTTTTCTCCAACCAGTCAGTGAAATTCTAAAAGGGATTTTATCTTTTCACAAATCTGTCCCTGGCAGCAAGCAGGGCATCTGGCACACAGTGAGTAGTCGGGACATTTTTTTCAAGAAAAAGAAGAATGGGGGAGAGGAGGAAATAGAGAGAGAAAAGGAGGGAGGGGAAAGAAACTGAAAACCTACCGATTCCAATGCTCTTTTGAAATCCTATAAAGACTGGAAAACATGATGGGAAGGATGACATTAGAGTTTTCTTCTATCAAACTCATGATGTATTCATTATTCCAATAATAGAGTGCCCTTTCTGCCACCTATGGGAAAAGAAAAAAAATGTTAAGAGAGAGAAAAAGACGAAGAGAAAATAAAATCATCTTTCCAAACAGAAGTATTTTGAAAGACTGTTGTTAAATCATTCACTCAAATGTAAAATTAAATATTAATTATATTTTACATTTTTTTTATAGTTTTAAAATCTCTCAGAAAGTTCCGACGTGTTTCATCAACTTGGGGAAGGAAAAGAAATTGGCCTGTTAATTTATATTCTCCTGTAATTCTGTCTATGTCACCCGATTCCAGATTTTCCCAATATAGCTCCCAAGATACAAACACGTTTACCATCTGTCCACGTACCATTCTATTTTCCTGATCATGTTAGCCATCTTCTACATCCCCTTTCTTTTCTTTTTCTTTTTTTTTTTTTTTTTTGAGACAGAGTCTCACTTTGTCACCCTTGGTATAGCGCCCTGGAGTCACAGCTCACAGCAACCCCAAACTCTTGGGCTCAGGCAGTCCTTTTGCCTCAGCCTCCTGAGTAGCTGGGACTACAGGTGCCTGCCACAATGCCCAGCTACTTTTAGGGATGAGGTCTCATTCTTGCTCAGGCTGGTCTCGAACTCCTGAGCTCAAGCAATCCACCTGCCTCAGCCTCCCAGAGTGCTAGGATTACAGGTTTTTTTTTTTTTTTCCTTTTAGATAGAGTCTCACTCTGTTGCCCTGGGTGGAGTGCCGTGGCATCACAGCTCACAGCTACCTCAAACCCTTGGGCTCAAGTGAGGAGGAACCTAGGATTTTCCTATATCCAATTACAAGTCTAATATTTATCTGCTACATGTGTTATATTATCTGAACACTTCATGTAATAGTTTCTATATTCCTGGTTTCGGGGTTTCTGTTTTGTTCTGTGGTACAGCTGCCAGATTGTTATGAGATCACTGCTTTAACATACTAACATGTCTTTAGGTCCAATTAAAACAACAACAGCCAGTATTTCTAACTATGAAAGATAATGACAGCTTAAGGAAAAAGTCCACCATGAGAGGTGTGGTTCTGTGTTAAGAACTATAATCTGAACAGCCTCTTCAAATTGGCAGGCAATATTGAAAGACTCAATTCTCAGGTTTATGATATGACCTTCAGTGAGAGGCCAACGGATAAAAACCTAAAGTGTGTTCAATCCCGTAACCTTCTTTCCTCCCGGCAGAGGCCACAGCGCTACAGCTACGACTTCAAGAAAAGAGCCAGTTGCCCAGGTTCACCTCCCCTGTGTTCCTGAGTGGCCACGGGGAGGCAGGGCAGTGCCACTGGAAGAAGAAACTAACCTAAGATCCGCGTTAGACTCCACTCCCTGTGAACCTGGGAGCCTGAGCAAAACATTTGCTGAGCATCACTGTTTTTGCCCATCAGAAGACACAGAAAAGTTTATAATCAATGTATGTAAAGCACCTAGCACAGTGTGGAATCTGAGGTTCTCTTTCCTCGTGAGCATCATTCAGCATTCTCTCTTACACACTCCCTCCCAGCCCACTTCTTCTGCAGTTTACTTGGAACACTTTTTTAACACTTTTGAGCTTTGGTGTTCACATCTGTCAATCTGTAAAACACACAAGACCTCCCTGCAGAATACTGTGAGAATTAAAATTACTGGGAAAAAACACCACGACAGTCACTGCTGCATAGCAGGTGCTCAAGACAAAGGTAACTGCAGCTAAAATTATTACCTTCATGGGAGAAAAAAGCAAACAAACATTTCTTTCAACACAAATGAAATTTAACCTAAAAAATCCATGCTGTATAGGCCACTCTGGCTCATGTTCTTTTTACTACTAACCTGAAAATGGGGGCTAGATACACACTTGGCAATTTGTTTAAACAAAGGTTCTTGAATTTTAACAAATTGTGAAGGTTCAATCACATCCAATATTTCTTCCAGCTCCCCAAGGAACATGACCTATAAATACAAGTAAAAAACAAAATGTGAGGCTTTCTATTAAAAATCCATATGAATCACAAAGATTAATGACATTTAGGTTAATTTTAAGTTTCTAATATTTTAAGAAAAATTTACAAATAAAACCAAATATAAATGAACCAGGCATTATTCAATGTTAGATGTTTGTTTCACAAATAATTCACCATAGAGTATTTCTTAAAAGCAAGTTCCCCACAGCACTGAAAATATAATTCTACTTACTTGGAAAAACTACTCTACTCACTATGTTTGTATATTACGCCCTGCACTGGGGCTCCCGGGAATCACTCCTGCCCCCGTGGGGCTCTCCTCTCTGTTGCTTCCAACTTAGCTATCTCCCCTCAAGGCTTCTGTAAAAATAATAGGAGGCAGGCCCTCCTGCATGGATGGGCAGACGTCCAAATGCAGTCATTTGCCAGATAGTTACAGGTCCCACAGTGAGCTATGTGCCCCTCTCAGATGCACAGAACACATTAAGTCTTTGGTGGGCTTTTTTGTTTTGTTTTGTTTTTTTGAGACAGTCTCTCACTCTGTTGCTCTGGGTTGAGTGTCCTGGTGTCATAGTTCACAGCGACCTCCAACTGTTGGGCTCAAGTGATCCTCTTGCCTCAACCTCCCCAGTAGCTGGGACTACAGATGCCTTCTACAACACTTGGCTAGTTTTTCTATTTTTAGTAGAGACAGAATCTCACTCTTGCTCAGGCTGGTCTCAAATTCCTGACTTGTCCAGGCCTCCTTTCCTGGCTCACCACTTTGATCCCACACACTCAGATCAACCACTGGGCCCAGCACGTGGCTGGTGTTCAGCCACAGCTACTGAGGAAAGCCTAGAATTGCCCATCCCTGTAAGGGCAATATATACTCAGCACTGCCTGCAGGCAGGCACTGTGCCAATGCTGTAGATGGGATCTGCCGTCCTCACCACCGTCCAAGAAATAACATCACTGTGTTTTTTTACAGATGGGGTCTCACTCTGGCCCAGGCTAGTTTTGAACTCCTGAGCTCAAGTGATCCTCCTGCCTCAGTCTCCCAAAGTATTAAGGTTACAGGCGTGAGCTACTGTGCCTGGGCCAGACAAAGTCTTAAAAAACACAAAATAGCAGACTCAGCCACACGTAGGCTCGATTTTAAAGCCACTACCACATGCTAACCCATTCTCCATGCTCACACACAAACACAATTACTCTCTACAGGGCACAGTGAATCTTGTGTGCCTTGAGAAACAGAGCTTTTAGACCACAATAGGGAACATCAAATCAATGGTGCAAGTCAACTGTTTTAAATATAATGGAAAAATGATGGAGAAATGAAAACCAATGTACTTATTCAGCCATGAAAAAATAATTATCTTGGAAAAAATTAGGTATGCAATTCAAGTATGAAAATAGCCATGCTTTCTTATCTTGAGATGAATACAGGTTGCAATCCCTAGTTTAATTTTATCTAATAGGTATTATATGAACTAGGGTTTGGAGAATTAAAGTTACTTTGAGAAGAGGGATGTTTCTGCTAAAAGTAAAATACAGTAGACCCTTTCCATCAGCCAAGATATGCAAGAGGTTCTTCCACGATTCTACCAAGGTTCTTCCAAGAACATAAAACTAAAAGCTGACCTTTTTTCTGGGCCATTTTCCAGAGTTTCTAACCTTCTAGAAGAGCGCTGCAGGTCTGGTGTCCAGTCAAGTTCACCTCCAAGCTAAGATACTTACTCCCTCCGTTGTAACAACCTTGTACGTGTCTCACAAGACACAAATGATTGTGGGTCTGAACCTTCCAGTGTCACTTGTGAATGGCTAAAACTAAAGGCTTGTTGTAAATTTTAAGACAGTTGAGATTCTGTCTATACTCTGCTTTAAAGTGCGCATTTGGGCAGGTTGCCTTATCATCTATCTATAGTGAAAGCAAAATCTCCATACTATGAAAGAAGTCACTAGGAAAGTGACATCAACAGAGTTAGACAACTGGACACATGACTGGGGCCCTGACCTGGACTGACCTGAGGCTGAGAGACATCATGAATTAAAAACCCAGGGTGCAGCCGGGTGTGGTGGCTTGCCTGTAATCCTAGCACTCTAGGAGGCTGGACTGCCTGAGCTCACAGGTTCAAGACCAGCCTGAGCAACAGCCTCATCTCTAAATAACTGGGTGTTGTGGTGAGCTTGAGCCAGAGAGTTTGAGGTTGCTGTGAGCTGTGACACCATGGCACTCTGCTGAAGGTGACAAAGTGAGACTCTGTCTAAAAAAAAAAAAAAACCTCAGTGTGCAGAGTCAGGGAGGCGGGGTCTGGCCTAATCACCTGTTCTTATTTATTGTTCTTTGGCAGACTACTTAGGCTCTCTGAAGTTTCATAATTAGTAAAACAAAAATATTCATAGCCCTTATAAAGCTACAGTGAGGTTTGGATGAGATGGTGTATCTTACATCACATGCTTAGCCCAATGTCTGGCCTCCACAAAGTATTCAGTAACACTCTCTGACATTCAGGACTTACCTCTTTTTTTTTTTTTTGTAGAGACAGAGTCTCACTTTATGGCCCTCGGCAGAGTGCCGTGGCCTCACACAGCTCACAGCAACCTCCAACTCCTGGGCTTAAGCGATTCTCTTGCCTCAGCCTCCCGAGTAGCTGGACTACAGGCGCCCGCCACAACGCCCAGCTATTTTTTGGCTGCAGTTCAGCCGGGGGCCGGGTTTGAACCCGCCACCCTCGGTATATGGGGCTGGTGCCTTACCGACTGAGCCACAGGCGCCGCCCAGGACTTACCTCTTTTTGACTACATGTTTTAGGCCAAAATTTCATTAAACCCCTAATAACCTAAAAAGAAAAGGGAAGAACAAATGACATTTAATTTTTCACATACACTTTTAGAAAAGGTGGTTTTTCTGAAGCTTTTTGAAATTAAGAATAAATACTTACTGGTTCTGTGAGTAAAGGATCTTTCTCCAGAAACTGTACTATATAATACGGCAGCTAAAGAAATGAAAAAAATGAAAGACAAAAATTTTAATTCTGTATAGTAAGAGCTCAATAGGACATTTTATTAACACGTCCTAAAAAGTTTCCAGACTGGCTTTAATAACTTTACATTCAATTCATTTTAACTATTATTTAAATATATATATATATGAAGTGAAATAAGAAACTTTTTCAAGCCACAAATTGACATTTACAAGACTCCAGGGGAGTTTTTCAAGAGGTCCCAGCTTGCGTGGAGCAGGGGTGCGCTGTCACGGCCCGTGAGCAGGGGAAGCGTCTCATCTACGGCGGTTAAGCCACAGCGCGGGGGCTTCCTTTTTCTTTCTGCTGCCATTGACAGTACTGGGCTTCACTGTTCCAGAAGAGGCCTCCATGGGAAACAGGCACTTACTCGAAGCCTTGCTGACTCCCTGAAATGGCGCAAGTGCCAACTACAGCAGTTTATGAAGAGATAAAAGGTTGGGGCTGCCGGCTAGAACCTGGGGAGATGTAAAAAGAGTGCTACATCTGATTTAACACATCAGAGTGAGAATTCTTTTAAATAATCACAGAATATGATACCATTTTGAAAACTAAAGGCAAGATTTGTAAAGGGCTTGTAAAGGTTCTTGAACAAGAACACTACCTTCACAAAACAACATTTGGTATTGTTCTAAATTAGAAACATATGGACTAATTTTTCCTCAAAATACAGAATTTCACATCTAAAGAGGAATACTGCTTAGAAAAATGTATTACATTTCTTTTTTTTTTTTTTTTTTTTTTTGTAGAGACGGAGTCTCACTGTACCACCCTCGGTAGAGTGTCGTGGCCTCACGCAGCTCACAGCAACCTCCAACTCCTGGGCTTAGGCGATTCTCTTGCCTCAGCCTCCCGAGTAGCTGGGACTACAGGCGCCCGCCACAACGCCCGGCTATTTTTTGGTTGCAGTTTGGCCGGGGCCGGGTTTGAACCTGCCACCCTCGGTATATGGGGCCGGCACCCTGCTCACTGAGCCACAGGCGCCGCCCATGTATTACATTTTTGAGCAAACTCAAAATATTCCTGTCAGAGAGTGGAGAGTCAGAGGTTTGAAATCCCAAAACTGAGAATACCACTCGACGGCTTATCTACCTTCTAGTGACATCCTTACCATGCAAGGCAGCGTTAGGACGAGAATTAGCGTGGGGACGAGACAGTATGCTTTTTAAAGTAATGAAGGCTTAAAAAAAGGTGTGAAAATATCAGCCAGTTTCGTTACTTGTGAGAGTATCCATGTGTAGGACGTGAGAAAATGGTGAATGAACTAGAAGGGGGTAAAAGGCCAGCTCATTTACTAATGCAGGACAAAATCTCAGGAACATTAACAAACGTTTACATGTGCTGAAGACTTACATTTGACAAACTCACATACTTCACATGCAACATGTTCACTATGTAATTGGGTCATCTAAGTTCTTTGTAAAATGAGATGGCCAAACAAAGGCTTGCCCTATTTTTAAAATATTCCTATGATTCTACTATGAATAGAAGAAAATATACACATTTATATGTATTTTCCTCAGGGAGCATTTTATTTTATTTTATTTTTATTTTTTTGAGACAGCCTCAAGCTGTCACCTGGGTAGAGGGCCGTGGCGTCAGAGCTTACAGCAACCTTCAACTCCTGGGCTCAAGCGATTCTCTTGCCTCAGCCTCCCAAGTAGCTGGGACTACAGGTACCTGCCACAATGCCCAGCTATTTTTTGGTTGTAGTTGCCATTGCTGTTTGGCAGGCCCAGGCTGGATTTGAGCCCGCCAGCTCTGGTGCATGTAGCTAGCGCCTTAGCCGCTTGAGCTACAGGTGCCAAACCAAGCATTTTAAACTTTAACAAGTTTCTTTTTCTTTTTTTTTTTTTTTTAGAAATTAAGAAAACATCAAAGATACACGAAATATGACAACCTTTTGCTTCCGAACATAGTTGCACAGAATTCTACCTGGGCATGGAAGAGTGATAAGCTCCTGACGGTGTGTAAAGGGATCAACACTTTCACCAGGAACTGTTTGTGTTCCTCCTTAAGAGGTAAAGCAAAGCCATTGATAATACTAGGAAAAAGAAAGAGACATAAATTAGCTATGTTACCACAACGAGCTAAATCAGACCAGGGGCTTATATTGCAGTGAAGATACTGTTCTTGTGAGATAGTTAAAAGTAATCAATTTATGTTTGTAAAGAACAACCTAATACCCATTCCAGTGACACCCAAGATTTCTTAGTCACTTCAAAAAATACATTTAAGGATGAAGGAATTAAGGGAAGAAGAACATTTGCTTATGATCACCCAACAGAGGGTCCTGTGTCTTAAAATTAGTTGGATGCTCCCAAAAGCTCCTTGTCAACACTCTTTATTTTCCCTTCCATTCCCTTCTTGAAATAATCACCTGCCTTGTTCACCTTCTCTTTAAATGACTCTTTTCCCTTTCTAGACATCATGCCTTCTGAAGTCTGAAGTCTCCACCCAGGCCAGGGAAGTCACTGAGACAAGGCTAAGGGACTCCACCTTCTCCTTCTCCTCACAGGAGGAGGAGACTAAGTCACGGCACTGTCCAGCTGTCTTAGCCTCCATTGTGTGTAGAAACCTCACAACACCTGCGTCTTTCCAAGCCCTCCCACTACTCTAGGCAGCAGCCTAAGAGCTACACCTGGGTACACAGTGCCTTTGAAAAGGGCAATCTTTCCAACTTATTACAAACTTGCTTTCAACAGATTTGGCAAAGGACAGACAGCCTAGAAACTAATGAAAACAAGATATTTTGGAGTAACTGTCCTGACTGCAAATAGATGTCATCTCTGTAGTAACGAATGAACTGTTAGCTCTGTCAGTAATTCCAGTGGAAATAGTTACACGTAATTGTGGAACAAAGGGAACAGGAAATCGTGTCTCATGGAGTTGTTGGGGAACATGCTAGTAAGCACAGGCGAACGGCTCCACGTACAGACAGCAGAGCTCTGGGCGGTGCTTCCCCTGTTGCCTGAGCCTCATTTTCAGACGATAATCACCTGAGGTTAGTTGGGAGGTAAAAAGTGCTTACCTTCCTAATATTTCCAGCAGTTCAGCTACACCATTGAAGTGTTCTGTTTCATAAACAAACCTTAAAAGAGAAGAAAACAGAACAGAAAAGAGAAAAGGAAGAAAAAGAAAAAAGAAAAGAACGGGAAAGAAAAAAAAGACAAAAGAAGACAATATAGGGGAAGAAGGGAGAGAAAGAAATCAGTACAAGATGTTCACATATTTGAGGTTTATTTAATACTTCTACAAAAATACCAACTTTGCTGCTTCTTATTCTATCACCCACCCTCCACTTACCTTAGAAAAATATTGTTAATCTGTTTTCGGATAAATGCTCTAAGACCAAGAAACTTGCCATAAATTCTGTGTAAGACTGTTTTTAAGTAGTCCCGTTCCCGAGGGTCTTCACTGTCAAATAGCTCCAAAAGCTGTGGTAAATGAAACACGGTATTGTCAAAGGCAGCTTCAGCAAAGGATGTGGTGATTCTATCCTCATTATGGAATATCCCTTCATTCCTTCCTTCCTAAAAAAGTTATTGAGTATCCGTATGTGCCAGCATAGTGTTATTCTTTAAGAATATAGTGATAAGTCAGACCAGGGGCTCATATTCTTGTGAAGAAATATACGACAGTAATAACAATAACAACAATAATAAAAATAATAATAGCAGCTAACACACAGGCAGCACTTACTATGATTATCGGGCAATTTTCTAAGCAATCTACATATATTAATCCTCCCCCTAGTTTTACTCCCATTTTTCAGATGAAGAACACAGGGCACCAAAAGGGTAAGTAACTTGCCAATGGCCTCACAGTTAGTAAGTGCTAGAATTAGATCCCAAGTTGTCAAGGCCCAAAGTCCATGAATTCAATCACTGTACTATGCTACTGAACTTACATTCCAAACACACAATTAAGATAAGCCTTCAGCAATACCAGAACATGCAAATAAGTGAAACAATCAAGCAAACACCAAAAAATTTCCAGTAATACTAGCTATGTTTCCCTTTTAGGTCTGGATTCTTCTTACATAGGTATACTTCATTCTGTAAATATTCACTGAGGTGGAGTGGTGCCTGTGGCTCAGTAGGGAGGGCGCCGGCCCCACATACCGAGGGTGGCAGGTTCAAACCCGGCCCCGGCCAAACTGCAACAAAAAAAATAGCTGGGCATCATGGCAGGTGCCTGTAGTCTCAGCTACTCGGGAGGCTGAGGCAAGAGAATCGCTTAAGCCCAGGAGTTGGAGATTGCTGTGAGCTGTGTGATGCCACGGCACTTTACCAAGGGCGATATAGTGAGACTCTGTCTCTACAAAAAAAAAAAAAAAATTCACTGAGGTGAACATTTACTATTTCTGGGTACATGTTATATACATGGATAGCCTTTTTTTAAAAGATGGATTTATTTATTTATTTATTTTTATTTTTTCAGACAGAGTCTCACTCTATTGACCAGACTGGAGTGTCATGGTGTCAGCCTAGCTCACAGCAACTTCAAACTCCTGGGCTCAAAGGGTCCTTCTGTCTCAACCTCCCAAATAGCTGGGACTACAAGTGCACACCACAACACCTGGCTAATTTTTCTATTTTTGGTAGAGATGAGGTCTCACTTTGCTTAGGCTGAACTCAAGTGATCCTCCTGCCTTGGTCTCCCAGAGTTCTAGGATTACAGGTGTGAGCCACTGCGCTTAGTCCACGAATGACGTTTTTAAGTTCCAAATCATGTGTAATCTAAAGTTAAGAACAGAATTCAGGTAACATCACATCTATGTACTCATAATGAGACAAATCCAAAAGAGGAAACAAGCTAAGAGACGCAACCAAATCCTACAATAAAAAATTCCTGCTTTGCTTTTGCAGAAATTGACAAGTTGATCCTAAAATTTACATGGAAATACAAGAAACCCAGAAGAGCCAAAATAATTTTGGGAATAAAAGAACAAAGTTGGAAGACTCACACTTCTCAATTTTAAAACTTAGCATCATAAAGCCAAAGCCACAGTAGTCAAGACCACATGGTACTGGCATAAGGACAAACATACAGATCAAAAGAAACAGAATTCAAAAAAGAATAGAATTTGGAATTCAAATAAGTAAACCCTCACATTTACACCAACTGATTATCAACAAAGAACATCAGTACATTTTAATGGGGAAAGAAAAGTCTTTTCAACAACTGGTGCCAGAACAACTGGGTAGCTGCAATCCAGAAGAATAAAGTTGGACTCCTAACTCACACCATACACTGAAATTAACTCAAAATAATAGTCAACCTGTGGGCAGAGTAAAACAATTAGAAGAAAGCATAAGAATAAGTCTTTATAACCCTAGATAAGGGGATGGTCTTTTGGACATGACACCAAATAATAAGCAACAGAAGAAGAAACAGATAAAGTAGACGTGGTGAAAACTGGAAACTTTCATGCTTCATAGGAGACCTTCAAGCAAATGAAAAGACACAGACCCTTGACCAACTTATAAATGGGTCCATTACACATGAATTTTCCTCGGCCTCTGCCCCCCTTCCTCTCCCCTCCTTATCCTGCACAACATGAAGATTTTGCAGATAGAGACTCTACCGTGAGCCCCTTCCACTGACTGAATAGTAAATATACTTTCTCTTCTTTATGATTTTCTTAATAACATTTAATTCTATTTACTTTAATGGTAAGACTATGGTATATAATATGCACTGTGCCCAAAAATGTATATACATTTTAAGAAAGGAAAAAACTATATTAAAATTGTAATAATATACACGAATAACAAAAGATGAATATGAGACACATTTGAGCACCTCTTGTCATCACAGAAATCAAACGTGACATGGGTGTTAACAACTTTAAATAAAATTTCTTAAAAGGTATATACATTTTGGGACGCCATCTGCATATAACATATAAAATGTGTTAGTCAACTATCAGTAAGGCTCCCCACCCACAGGAGGTTATTAATAGGTAAGTTTGGGGGAAGTCAAAAGTTACACATCAATTTTCCAATGTGTGGGCATACTGACACCCCAACTCTTGTGTTGTTCAAGGGTCAAGTGTATTTGCAAACCGATCTGATAAGATACTAGTATCCACAATATATAAAGAACTCTTAAAGCTCAATAATAAAGACAACCAAATTTTAAAATGGACAAAGGATTTTTTTTTTTTTTTATTGTTGGGGATTCATTGAGAGTACAATAAGCCAGGCTACACTGATTGCAATTGTTAGGCAAAGTCCCTCTTGCAATCATGTCTTGCCCCCATAAAGTGTGACACACACCAAGGCCCCACCCACCTCCCTCCTTCCCTCTTTCTGTTCCCCCCCATAACCATAATTGTCATTAATGGTCCTCGTATCAAAATTGAGTACATAGGATTCATGCTTCTCCATTCTTGTGATGCTTTACTAAGAATAATGTCTTCCACGTCCATCCAGGTTAATACGAAGGATGTAAAGTCTCCATTTTTTTTTAATGGCTGAATAGTATTCCATGGTATACATATACCACAGCTTGTTAATCCATTCCTGGGTTGGTGGGCATTTAGGCTGTTTCCACATTTTGGCGATTGTAAATTGAGCTGCAATAAACAGTCTAGTACAAGTGTCCTTATGAGAAAAGGATTTCTTTCTTTCTGGGTAGATGCCCAGTAACGGGATTGCAGGATCAAATGGGAGGTCTAGGTTGAGTGCTTTGAGCTTTCTCCATACTTCCTTCCAGAAAGGTTGTACTAGTTTGCAGTCCCACCAGCAGTGTAAAAGTGTTCCCTTCTCTCCACATCCACACCAGCATCTACAGTTTTGAGATTTTGTGATGTGAGCCATTCTCACTGGGGTTAGATGATATCTCAGGGTTGTTTTGATTTGCATTTCTCTAATATATAGAGACGATGAACATTTTTTCATGTGTTTGTTAGCCATTCGTCTGTCGTCTTTAGAGAAAGTTCTACTCATGTCTCTTGCCCATTGATATAAGGGATTGTTGGCTTTTTTCATGTGGATTAATTTGAGTTCTCTATAGATCATAGTTATCAAGCTTTTGTCTGATTGAAAATATGCAAATATCCTTTCCCATTGTGTAGGTTGTCTCTTTGCTTTGGTTATTGTCTCCTTAGCTGTACAGAAGCTTTTCAGTTTAATGAAGTCCCATTTGTTTATTTCTGTTGTCTTTGCAATTGCCATGGCAGTCTTCTTCATGAAGCCTTTCTCCAGGCCAATATCTTCCAGTGTTTCTCCTATGCTTTCTTGGAGGATTTTTATTGTTTCATGCCTTAAATTTAAGTCCTTTATCCATCTTGAATCAATTTTTGTGAGTGGAGAAAGGTGTGGGTCCAGTTTCAGTCTTTTACATGTAGACATCCAGTTCTCCCAACACCATTTATTGAATAGGGAGTCTTTCCCCGAAGGTATGTTCTTGTTTGGTTTATCGAAGATTAGGTGGTTGTAAAATGTTAGTTTCATTTCTTGGTTTTCAATTCGATTCCAAGTGTCTATGTCTCTGTATTTGTGCCAGTACCATGCTGTCTTGAGCGCTATGGCTTTGTAGTACAGACTAAAATCTGGTATGCTGATGCCCCCAGCTTTCTTTTTGTTACAGAGAACTGCCTTAGCTATACGGGTTTTTTTCCGGTTCCATACAAAATGCAGAATCATTTTTTCCAAATCTTGAAAGTACGATGTTGGTATTTTGATAGGAATGGCATTGAATAGGTAGATTGCTTTGGGAAGTATAGACATTTTAACAATGTTGATTCTTCCCATCCATGAGCATGGTATGTTCTTCCATTTGTTAATATCCTCTGCTATTTCCTTTCTGAGGAGTTCATAGTTTTCTTTATAGAGGTCCTTCACCTCCTTCATTAGGTATATTCCTAGGTATTTCATTTTCTTTGAGACTATGGTGAAGGGAGTTGTGTCCTGAATTAGCTTCTCATCTTGACTGTTATTGGTGTACACAAAGGCTACTGACTTGTGGACATTGATTTTATATCCTGAAACATTACTGTATTTTTTGATGACTTCTAGGAGTCTTGTGGTTGAGTCTTTGGGGTTCTCTAAGTATAAGATCATGTCGTCAGCAAAGAGGAAGAGTTTGACCTCCTCTGCTCCCATTTGGATTCCCTTTATTTCCTTGTCTTGCCTAATTGTATTGGCTAGAACTTCCAGCACTACGTTGAATAGTAAAGGTGACAGAGGACAACCTTGTCTGGTTCCAGTTCTAAGAGGAAAAGCTTTGAGTTTTACTCCATTCAGTAAAATATTGGCTGTGGGTTTGTCATAGATAGCTTCAATCAGTTTTAGAAATGTGCCACCTATGCCTATACTCTTCAGTGTTCTAATTAGAAAAGGATGCTGGATTTTATCAAATGCTTTTTCTGCATCTATTGAGAGGATCATGTGATCTTTATTTTTGCCTCTGTTAATATGGTGGATAACGTTTATAGACTTGCGTATGTTAAACCAGCCTTGCATCCCTGGGATGAAGCCTACTTGATCATGATGAATGATTTTTTGATGATAAGCTGTAATCTATTGGCTAGGATTTTGCTGACAATTTTTGCGTCTATGTTCATGAGTGAGATTGGTCTGAAATTCTCCTTTTTGTTTGGGTCTTTTCCTGGTTTTGGTATCAGGGTGATGTTTGCTTCATAGAATGTATTGGGGAAGATTCCTTCTTCCTCAGTTTTTTGGAATAATTTCTGCAGTACAGGAATAAGCTCTTCCTTGAAGGTTTCATAGAATTCTGGAGTGAAGCCATCTGGACCAGGTCATTTTTTGGTTGGAAGCTTTTTTATTGTTTCTTTGATCTCAGTGCTTGAAATTGGTCTGTTCAGGAGCCCTACTTCTTCCTGGCTGAGTCTAGGGAGAGGGTGTGATTCCAAATATTGATCCATTTCTTTCACATTGTCAAATTTCTGGGCATAGAGTTTCTGGCAGTATTCAGAGATGATCTCTTGTATCTCTGTGGGATCAGTTGTTATTTCCCCTTTATCATTTCTGATTGAGGTTACTAGAGATTTTACTTTTCTATTCCTCGTTAGTCTGGCCAATGGTTTACCTATTTTATTTATTTTTTCAAAAAACAAACTCCTTGTTTCATTAATTTTCTGAATGATTCTTTTGTTTTCAATTTCATTGATCTCTGATTTGATTTTGGATATTTCTTTTCTTCTACTGAGTTTAGGCTTAGATTGTTCTTCTTTTTCCAATTCCATAAGATCTCTTGTGAGATTGTTGATGTGCTCTCTTTCTGTTTTTCAAATGCAGGCATCTAAAGCTATGAATTTTCCTCTCAAAACTGCTTTTACAGTATACCACAGGTTTTGGTAGCTTGTGTCTTCATTGTTGTTATGCTCAAGGAAGTTAATGATTTCCTGTTTTATTTCTTCCTGCACCCATCTGTTATTCAACAGAAGATTGTTTAATTTCCATGCCTTTGGGTGGGGTCGAGCGTTTTTGTTAGAGTTGAGTTCCACCTTTAGTGCCTTATGGTCTGAAAAGATACAAGGTAAAATTTCAATTCTTTGGATTCTGTTGATACTTGTTTTGTGTCCCAGGATATGATCAATTTTGGAGAATGTTCCATGGGGTGATGAGAAGAATGTATATTCTTTATCTATGGGATGGAGTGTTCTATATGCGTCTATCAAGCACAGTTGTCCTAGGATCTCATTTAAATCTCTTATATCCTTGTTTAATTTCTGTTTAGAGGATCTGTCCAGCTCTGTAAGAGGAGTGTTAAAGTCCCCTGTTATGATGGTATTATCAGATATCATATTGCTCAGACTGAGTAAGGTCTGTTTCCAGAATCTGGGAGCATTTAAATTGGGTGCATAGATATTTAGAATTGAAATGTCTTCTTGTTGTATTTTTCCCTTGACCAATATAAAGTGACCATCTTTGTCTTTTTTAACTTTAGTTGCTTTAAATCCACATGTATCTGAAAATAAGATTGCAACTCCTCTTTTCTTCTGAATTCCTTTTGCCTGAAAAATTGTCTTCCAACCCTTGACTTGGAGCTTTAATTTGTCTTTTGAAGCCAGGTGTGTTTCTTGCAGACAGCAAATGGATGGCTTGTGTTTTTTAATCCAGTCAACCAATGTATGTCTCTTCAGTGGGGAATTCAAGCCATTAACATTTATTGAGATAATTGATAAGTGTGGTAGTATTCTATTCGTCTTATTTTGTGAGAGTCCATTGCTTAGTTTTATCTTTTGCATCAGTGTGGAGGTTAGGTTCTGTCCTTTAACTTCTGAGTTCTTACTTTGCTGCTGATCCATTGTGGTGGTCAGTGTGCAGAACAGGTTGAAGTATTTCCTGTAGAGCTGGTCTTGTTGTGGCAAATTTCCTCAATGTTTGTATATCCGTAAATGATTTGATTTCTCCATCAATTTTGAACCTTAGCTTAGCAGGGTACAGAATTCTGGGCTGGAAATTGTTCTGTTTAAGTAGATTAAAGGTAGATGACCATTGTCTTCTTGCTTGGAAAGTTTCATTAGAGAAGTCTGCGGTCACTCTGATGGATTTGCCCCTGTAGGTCAACTGGCGCTTACTCCTGGCCGCTTGCAGAATCTTTTCTTTTGTCTGGACTTTGGACAGGTTCATCACAATGTGTCTTGGAGAAGCTCGGTTAGAGTTGAGGCGACCTGGGGTCCGATAGCCCTCTGAAAGCAGTGTGTCAGAATCTTTGGTGATATTTGGGAAATTTTCTTTTATAATATTCTGTAGTATGGCTTCCATTCCTCTGGGGCATTCTTCTTCCCCTTCTGGAATTCCTATAACTCGTATGTTGGAACGCTTCATAAAGTCCCATAATTCTGACAGTGAACATTCTGCTTTCTCTCTCTTCTTTTCTGCCTCTTTTACTATCTGAGTTATCTCAAGAACTTTGTCTTCTACCTTTGAAATTCTTTCTTCTGCATGGTCTAACCTGTTGCTGATACTTTCCATTGCATCTTTATGTTCCCTGATTGTTTCATTTCCTTCAGCTCTGCTATATCCTTTTTATATTCTTCATATCGTTCATCTCTTATTTGATTCTGTTTTTGAATTTCCTTTTGGTTAATTTCCACTTTATTAGCAGTTTCCTTCATTGTTTCCATCATTTCTTTCATTGTTTTCAACATGTGTATTCTAAATTCCCTTTCTGTCATTCCTAACATTTCTGTATAGGTGGAATCCTCTGCAGTAGCTACCTCATGGTCCCTTGGCGGGGTTGTTCTGGACTGGTTCTTCATGTTGCCTGGAGTTTTCTGCTGATTCTTCCTCATGAGTGATTTCTTTTATCTGTTTCCTTGCCCTAATTTTCCTTTCACGTCCTCTTGCTCTTTAAGTTCTTGTGCCTGTGGACTAAGGGTTACAGGACTAGAAGGGTGAGAAGATTGAAGAGCAAAAAAGGGATGAAAGAAGGACCAAGTAATAAGAAAAAAGTAGAAAGGAGAGGGGGTGGGTAAAAGGAATATTGACAAAAAGAAGAGAGGCACAGAAAGAGGGAAACAGAGCAATATAGGTGTACAGTAGGGTACTTTGATACAACCTTAAAAAAAAAAAAACACCTTCTGGGGGTGGCCAGTTGGGTGGTTCCCTTGAGGTCAGCAGCTCTTTGCTAACCTGATCATACACAGTACCCCACCTCCACCAAGTAGAGAGGAAAGACAAAAATGCTATAAATCAAATCAAAACAAGCAAACAGAAAACTTTACGGGATAAAATTGCCTGGAAAACCAAATAATAGCAGTAGAAACATTAACAAAAATGAAGTTCTAATTATTAAAATAGGCAGCAATGGGAAATTATAATTAAACTAGAAAAATTGAGAAAAAAAGGATCTGTATGGAAAAGGTTGAACTTAAAAAACAAAACAACAATCAACAACATCAAAATAAACAAAAAAAAAAAAACAACCAAACCAAAAAAAAACACAACCAAAAACAAAGCAGTATGTATATGTTATTGAATATTGTCTGGGCGACACATGGTCTTCTGGGGTATGAGATGTTAATCACAGTTCTGATACGACTGGAGGCTGCTAGTTTCTCAAACCCCAGCAGGTAGACACCCTAAATCTCTCTTCAGCCCACTTAAAAGGCACTTTGAACTTGTTCACTTGCTGAGCAGAAGCTTTCCCAGTTAAGTGCTTGTCGCTGGAATCACTGCTGAAGTGGCTATCCACTTGCCCTGTTTGCCAAAACTGGTCTCCCTCTGCCCCGAGGTTTAGGGCTGCAAGGCGGCTCAGACCCCACCCTTAGGTTACTTGGTTGCTGCGTTACCAGCTCCCACCCAATTCTAGCTCTGGGACCCTGAGGGTGGAGCTTGCCAGGGCAGATCGCTCACAATGGCTGCCTGTGACCCAGAGCCAAACACTGTTAGCTCCGTCTGGCTCAGCGGCTCTGACTGGGGCCCTAGACAAAGGCCAAAGTTCTCCGCACTCCCGCTCAGGCTCTCCCCAAGGCAGTTCAGCTGAGTGCCAAGTCCAAAGGCACCAAAATAGTTCACAGGTAAGGCCTTTCTTGTTTGCAGTCTCGCTGCTACTGTACAGTTGCGAGCGGGTTTAGACGGGTTGAACACATGCGACCACTTGTCAGTTTTCCACTGTTTTAGTCCTCCTTTTGGGGTCCAGACGTCTCTCGCTGACTCCCTGTATCCTCTCAGGGGTGATGATAGGCAGATCTCACCAGCCAGAGATGCCTGGAGTCCTATCTCCCCAGACTCACGGTGCCCAGATGCAAGGAAGCTGTTACTCGGCTGCCATCTTGCTCCGCCTCCCGACAAAGGATTTTTTTAATAGATAAACCCCAAGGAATGTATACAAATGGCCAATAAACGGGTGAAAAAAGTGCTCAATTTCTTTTTTCTTTTTTGAGACAGAGTCTCAAGATATTGCCCTGGGTAAAGTGCTGTGACGTCATAGCTCACAGCAATGTCAAACTCTTAGGCTCAAGGCAATCCTCTTGCATCAGTTTTTCTATTTTTAGTAGAAATGGGGTCTTGCTTTTGTTCAGGCTGGTCTTGAACTTGTGAGCTCAAGCTATTCACCCACCTCGGCCTCCCAGAGTGCTAGGATTACAGGCGTGAGCCACCTTGCCCAGCTCAAAAGTACTCAGTTTCATTGATTATTACAGAAACGTAAATCAAAACAGGAAGGAGGTACCATTCGTTAGATAGCTATAATCATAAAGAGGAATAATGAAAAGTGTTGGCAAGATGTAAAAAAACTGGAAACCTCATCTACTGTTGGTAAGAATGTAAAATGGTTCAGCTACTTTGGAAAACAGTTTGGTGGTTCCTCAAAAGAAACATCCTCCAAAGAGATATGCTACGACGAATCAAAGCAACTCCCAGCTATATACCCAACAGAATTGAAAACACGTATCTGTACAAACCTTTTTACACAAATGTTCAATAGTAGCAATATTCATAATAGTCAAAAACTGAAATAATCCAAATGTCCATCACCTGATAAACGGATAAACAAAATGTGATATAATGGAATATTATTCATCCATTAAAAGAAATGCATAGTGATACATGTTACAAAATGAATGAACTTTTCAAATATGATGAGTAAAAGAAACCAGACAAAGAAGGCCACATAACGTAAAATTCTACTTATATGAAATATCCAGAATAGGCAAATCCAGAGACAGAGAATAGAATGGGGAGAAGAGGTCTGGGTTTCTTTGGAGGATGATAAAAATGTTCTCCAATTATACTGTGGTGATGGTTGTAAAACTCTGTAAATATACTTTAAAAACACAAACTAGAAACTTGGAAAGAATTTGGGGGTATGTGAATCATAACCCAATAAATCTGCAACCTTTTTAAAAATGACAGTGGGTAAGTTCCTCTGGATGGAAAACAAACTTGGTAGATTGGTTTGAATTTTACTGATGTTTTTATATTCATCCTTACTGTAATAATGCAAAACTCAGAATTCCAATCTTTATAGCACAACATTTCAAGAGCACACCAGAGCACACAACAAAAGTGGACAACCATCATTATCAAAAAGCTATCAAGATATACACAACTTTGACTTCTGGTGTTGGTGGTTAAGACCAAAGCTGAGCCTGACAACAAGAGAATCACTCAATCAACAACAATCACATGTGCTTTTTCTTTGAATGGAAGCTGAGTTATGGGCACAAAACTAGCCCTTCAAATATGGCAGGAAGCACACACTGAAAAATCATCTTCAAAAGTAGGGAATGAGACGGAACGTACGTTTTGTCTATACAATTCCAAGCATCACCAATGCATCCGTCCATTCATTCATTCAATGAGTATTTGAGTAAATATTTACCGTGAGCCTATTAAGGGCTAACCAGTGGGCAAGGTGTCAGGGATGTAATGATAAGCAAGACAATCTCTGCTTTCTTGGAGCCTATTCTACGGGGGGAATACAGATAAATAAACACCATGGACGCTGTATAAACGTACCGTTGACACGTCTACTCTTTTTGGAAGAAGTGGAGTGATCAGGGAAGTCTTCTAGAGGAAGTGATGACATCTAGGCTGACCCAGGAAGAAACTGTGAGTTACAAGTGGAGCGTGAGTGTCCACAGAAGATTTAACAGTGCACGCTCTTACTAGGGGCCTATCCAAATAGAGGCTGCTGTTAACATCTCTCTGCCCATTCAGCAATAAAATAAATAAATACGAACTGAGTTACTGAGTTCTTTCTATGTGCCAGAAACTGTCCTTACTGCTGAGCATACAGAGTGTTAAATAATTTTGGAGCCCGGTAGGGGAGGCAAAGAGCAGGTTAAAAATACATTTCCACAGGAAAACATTCTATCTAGGAAGGAACGCGGCTCCAACAGGCAAAAAGGTCCAGTATAGACTCAGTATATCGTTATCTATAACATATTCAAAATTACATGAGATCTCTAACGCACCTGTCCCATTCTTTGTTAATGAAAATAATTAACCTTTTAAATTCTATTTTTTTAAATTTGGTTTCCATTTTTAAGTGTTGCAGAGTTTAAGGAATAATTTGCAAACACAAGAGAAGGCTTATGAGCATGTAATGTTAGCTCAACTTGAGTCAGTTATGCTCATATAGTGTTATTCTTGAGCTTAGTGAAAACATAATAATTAAACAAAAATGATTTAATGGGGAGGCGGAGCAAGATGGCAGCCGAGTAACAGCTTCCTTGCATCTGGGCACCGTGAGTCTGGGGAGATAGGACTCCAGGCATCTCTGGCTGGTGGGAACTGCCTATCATCACTCCTATGAAAATACAGGGAGTCAGCGAGAGACTTCTGGACCCCAAGAGGAGGACTAAAACAGTGGAAAGCCGGCAAGTGGTCGCGTGTGTTCAATCCGTCTAAACCCGCCCACAACTGTAAGTTCAGTAGCAGCGAGACTGCAAACCAGAAAGGCCTTACCTGTGAACTGTTTTGATGTCCTTGGACTTGGCACTGAGTTGAACTGCCTTGGGGAAGGCCTGAGCGGGAGTGCGGAGAACTTTGGCCGTTGTCTAGGGCCCCAGTCTGAGCCGCTGAGCCAGACGGAGCTGATAGTGTTTGGCGGTGGGTCACACGGATCCATTGTCAGTGATCTGCCCCAGCAAGCTCTGCCCTCAGGGTCGCAGAGCTAGAAACGGGTGGGAGCTGGTAACCCAGCAACCAAGTAGCCTAAGGGTGGGGTCTGAGCCGCCTTGCAGCCCTAACCCTCAGGGGCAGAGTGAGATCGGTTTTGGCACACTGAGTAAGTGCATAGCCACTTCAGCAGCGATTCCAGCGAGAAAGCTGGGAAAGCTTCTGCTCAGCAAGTTTACAAGTTCAAAGTGCCTTTTAAGTAGGCTGAAGAGAGATTTAGGGTGTCTACCTGCTGGGGTTTGAGAAATCAGCAGCCTCCAGTCGTATCAGAACTGTGACTAACATCTCATACCCCAGAAGACCACGTGTTGCCCAGACAATATTCAATAACATATACAAACTGCTTTGTTTTTGGTTGTGTATTTTTTTCTTCTTTTTTTTTTTTTTTGGTTTGGTTGTTTTTTTTGTTTGTTTATTTTGACGTTGCTGATGTTCTTTTGTTTTTTTAATTTCAATCTTTTCCACACAGATCCCTTTTTCTTTCTCAATTTTCCTAGTTTAATTATAATTTCCCATTGCTGCCTTTTTTAATAACTTCAACTTCATTTTTGCTAGTGTTTCTACTGATATAATTTGGTTTTTCACCCAATTTTATCCCCGTAAAGTTTTCTGTTTGCTTCTTTTGGTTTGATTTATAGCATTTTTGTCTTTCCTCTCTACTTGGTGGAGGTGGGGTACTGTGTCTGATCAGGTTAGCAAAGAGCTGCTGACCTCAAGGGAACCACGCAACTGGGCACCCCCAGAAGGTGGGGTTTTTTAAGGTTGTGTCAAAGTACCCTACTGTACACCTATATTGCCCTGTCTCCCTCTTTCTGTGCCTCTCTTCTTTTTGTCAATATTCCTTATACCCACCCCCTCTCCTTTCTCTATCTTTCTTTTTTTCTTATCACTCGGTCCTCCTTTCTTTCATCCCCTTTTTTTGCTCTTCAACCTTCTCACCCTTCTGGTCCTATAACCCTTAGTCCACTGGCATAAGAACTTAAAGAGCAAGAGGAAGTGAAAGGAAAATTAGGGCAAGGAAACAGATAAAAGAAATCACTCATGAGGAAGAATCAGCAGAAAACTCCAGGCAACATGAAGAACCAGTCTAGAACAACCCCACCAAGGGACCATGAGGTAGCTACTGCAGATGATTCCACCAGTATAGAAATGTTAGGAATGACAGAAAGGGAATTTAGAATACACATGTTGAAAACAATGAAAGAAATGATGGAAACAATGAAGGAAATTGCTAATAAAGTGGAAAATAACCAAAAGGAAATCCAAAAACAGAATCAAATAAGAGATGAACGATATGAAGAATATAAAAAGGATATAGCAGACCTGAAGGAACTGAAACAGTCAATTAGGGAACTTAAAGATACAATGGAAAGTATCAGCAACAGGTTAGACCATGCAGAAGAAAGAATTTCAGAGGTAGAAGACAAAGTTCTTGAGATAACTCAGACAGTAAAAGAGGCAGAAAAGAAGAGAGAGAAAGCAGAACGTTCACTGTCAGAATTATGGGACTTTATGAAGCGTTCCAACATACGAGTTATAGGAATTCCAGAAGGGGAAGAAGAATGCCCCAGAGGAATGGAAGCCATACTAGAGAATATTATAAAAGAAAATTTCCCAAACATCACCAAAGAGTCTGACACACTGCTTTCAGAGGGATATCGGACCCCAGGTCGCCTCAACTCTAACCGAGCTTCTCCAAGACACATTGTGATGAACCTGTCCAAAGTCAAGACAAAAGAAAAGATTCTGCAAGCTGCCAGGAGTAAGCGCCAGTTGACCTACAGGGGCAAATCCATCAGAGTGACCGCAGACTTCTCTAATGAAACTTTCCAAGCAAGAAGACAATGGTCATCTACCTTTAATCTACTTAAACAGAACAATTTTCAGCCCAGAATTCTGTACCCTGCTAAGCTAAGCTTCAGAATTGACGGAGAAATCAAATCATTTACAGATATACAAACATTGAGGAAATTCGCCACAACAAGACCAGCTCTACAGGAAATACTTCAACCTGTTCTGCACACTGACCACCACAATGGATCAGCAGCAAAGTAAGAACTCAGAAATCAAAGGACAAAACCTAACCTCCACACTGATGCAAAAGATAAAATTAAGCAATGGACTCTCACCAAATAAGACAAATAGAATACTACCACACTTATCAATTATCTCAATAAATGTTAATGGCTTGAATTCCCCACTGAAGAGACATAGATTGGCTGACTGGATTAAAAAACACAAGCCATCCATTTGCTGTCTGCAAGAAACACACCTGGCCTCAAAAGACAAATTAAAGCTCCGAGTCAAGGGTTGGAAGACAATTTTTCAGGCAAACGGAATTCAGAAGAAAAGAGGAGTTGCAATCTTATTTTCAGATACATGTGGATTTAAAGCAACTAAAGTCAAAAAAGACAAAGATGGTCACTTTATATTGGTCAAGGGAAAACTACAACAAGAAGACATTTCAATTCTAAATATTTATGCACCCAATTTAAATGCTCCCAGATTCCTGAAGCAGACCTTACTCAGTCTGAGCAATATGATATCTGATAATACCATCATAACAGGGGACTTTAACACACCTCTTACAGAGCTGGACAGATCCTCTAAACAGAAATTAAACAAAGATGTAAGAGATTTAAATGAGACCCTAGAACAACTATGCTTGATAGATGCATATAGAACACTCCACCCCAAAGATAAAGAATATACATTCTTCTCATCACCCCATGGAACATTCTCCAAAATTGATCATATCCTGGGACACAAAACAAATATCAACAGAATCAGAAGAATTGAAATTTTACCTTGTATCTTTTCAGACCATAAGGCACTAAAGGTGGAACTCAACTCTAACAAAAATGCTCAAGCCCACCCAAAGGCATGGAAATTAAACAATCTTCTGTTGAATAACAGATGGGTGAAGGAAGAAATAAAACAGGAAATCATTAACTTCCTTGAGCATAACAACAATGAAGACACAAGCTACCAAAACCTGTGGGATACTGCAAAAGCAGTTTTGAGAGGAAAATTCATCGCTTTAGATGCCTACATTCGAAAAACAGAAAGAGAGCACATCAACAATCTCACAAGAGATCTTATGGAATTGGAAAAAGAAGAACAATCTAAGCCTAAACTCAGTAGAAGAAAAGAAATATCCAAAATCAAATCAGAGATCAATGAAATTGAAAACAAAAGAATCATTCAGAAAATTAATGAAACAAGGAGTTGGCTTTTTGAAAAAATAAATAAAATAGATAAACCATTAGCCAGACTAACTAGAAATAGAAAAGTAAAATCTCTAATAACCTCAATCAGAAATGATAAAGGGGAAATAACAACTGATCCCACAGAGATACAAGAGATCATCTCTGAATACTACCAGAAACTCTATGCCCAGAAATTTGACAATGTGAAGGAAATGGATCAATATTTGGAATCACACCCTCTCCCTAGACTTAGCCAGGAAGAAATAGACCTCCTGAACAGACCAATTTCAAGCACTGAGATCAAAGAAACAATAAAAAAGCTTCCAACTAAAAAATGCCCTGGTCCAGATGGCTTCACTCCAGAATTCTATCAAACCTTCAAGGAAGAGCTTATTCCTGTACTGCAGAAATTATTCCAAAAAACTGAGGAAGAAGGAATCTTCCCCAACACATTCTATGAAGCAAACATCACCCTGATACCAAAACCAGGAAAAGACCCAAACAAAAGGGAGAATTTCAGACCAATCTCACTCATGAACATAGACACAAAAATTCTCAACAAAATCCTAGCCAATAGATTACAGCTTATCATCAAAAAAGTCATTCATCATGATCAAGTAGGCTTCATCCCAGGGATGCAAGGCTGGTTTAACATACGCAAGTCTATAAACGTTATCCACCATATTAACAGAGGCAAAAATAAAGATCACATGATCCTCTCAATAGATGCAGAAAAAGCATTTGATAAAATCCAGCATCCTTTTCTAATTAGAACTCTGAAGAGTATAGGCATAGGTGGCACATTTCTAAAACTGATTGAAGCTATCTATGACAAACCCACAGCCAATATTTTACTGAATGGAGTAAAACTGAAAGCTTTTCCTCTTAGAACTGGAACCAGACAAGGTTGTCCTCTGTCACCTTTACTATTCAACGTAGTGCTGGAAGTTCTAGCCAATACAATTAGGCAAGACAAGGAAATAAAGGGAATCCAAATGGGAGCAGAGGAGGTCAAACTCTCCCTCTTTGCTGATGACATGATCTTATACTTAGAGAACCCCAAAGACTCAACCACAAGACTCCTAGAAGTCATCAAAAAATACAGTAATGTTTCAGGATATAAAATCAATGTCCACAAGTCAGTAGCCTTTGTATACACCAATAACAGTCAAGATGAGAAGCTAATTAAGGACACAACTCCCTTCACCATAGTTTCAAAGAAAATGAAATACCTAGGAATATATCTAACGAAGGAGGTGAAGGACCTCTATAAAGAAAACTATGAAATCCTCAGAAAGGAAATAGCAGAGGATATTAACAAATGGAAGAACATACCATGCTCATGGATGGGAAGAATCAACATTGTTAAAATGTCTATACTTCCCAAAGCTATCTACCTATTCAATGCCATTCCTATCAAAGTACCTACATCGTACTTTCAAGATTTGGAAAAAATGATTCTGCGTTTTCTATGGAACCGGAAAAAACCCCGTATAGCTAAGGCAGTTCTTAGTAACAAAAATAAAGGTGGGGGCGTCAGCATACCAGATTTTAGTCTGTACTACAAAGCCATAGTGCTCAAGACAGCATGGTACTGGCACAAAAACAGAGACATAGACACTTGGAATCGAATTGAACACCAAGAAATGAAACTAACATCTTACAACCACCTAATCTTTGATAAACCAAACAAGAACTTACCTTGGGGGAAAGACTCCCTATTCAATAAATGGTGTTGGGAGAACTGGATGTCTACATGTAAAAGACTGAAACTGGACCCACACCTTTCCCCACTCACAAAAATTGATTCAAGATGGATAAAGGACTTAAATTTAAGGCATGAAACAATAAAAATCCTCCAAGAAAGCATAGGAAAAACACTGGAAGATATTGGCCTGGGGGAAGACTTCATGAAGAAGACTGCCATGGCAATTGCAACAACATCAAAAATAAACAAATGGGACTTCATTAAACTGAAAAGCTTCTGTACAGCTAAGGACACAATAACCAAAGCAAAGAGACAACCTACACAATGGGAAAGGATATTTGCATATTTTCAATCAGACAAAAGCTTGATAACCAGGATCTATAGAGAACTCAAATTAATCCACATGAAAAAAGCCAACAATCCCTTATATCAATGGGCAAGAGACATGAATAGAACTTTCTCTAAAGATGACAGACGAATGGCTAACAAACATATGAAAAAATGTTCATCATCTCTATATATTAGAGAAATGCAAATCAAAACAACCCTCAGATATCATCTAACCCCAGTGAGAATGGCCCACATCACAAAATCTCAAAACTGCAGATGCTGGCGTGGATGTGGAGAGAAGGGAACACTTTTACACTGCTGGTGGGACTGCAAACTAGTACAACCTTTCTGGAAGGAAGTATGGAGAAACCTCAAAGCACTCAACCTAGACCTCCCATTCGATCCTGCAATCCCATTACTGGGCATCTACCCAGAAGGAAAAAAATCCTTTTATCATAAGGACACTTGTACTAGACTGTTTATGGCAGCTCAATTTACCATTGCCAAAATGTGGAAACAGCCTAAATGCCCACCAACCCAGGAATGGATTAACAAGCTGTGGTACATGTATACCATGGAATACTATTCAGCTATTAAAAAAAATGGAGACTTTACATCCTTCGTATTAACCTGGATGGAAGTGGAAGACATTATTCTTAGTAAAGCATCACAAGAATGGAGAAGCATGAATCCTATGTACTCAATCTTGATATGAGGACAATTAATGACAATTAAGTTTATGGGGGGGGGAAGCAGAAAGAGGGATGGAGGGAGGAGGGTGGGGCCTTAGTGTGTGTCACACTTTATGGGGGCAAGACATGATTGCAAGAGGGACTTCACCTAACAATTGCAATCAGTGTAACTGATTTATTGTACCCTCAATGAATCCCCAACAATAAAAAAAAAAAAAAAAAAAGAAAAAAAAAAATGATTTAATGTTTTCATTACACTCTCAAAGAAAATGCACTATTAAGCACCTAACTTTATTTATAAAGTCACAAATATTAAAGGTATTATGTGTTATGAGAAAGATGAATTGCAGTATTAAACTATTTTTCCTTCATTCTATGAATATACTTTTAGAGACTTTATGTGTGAGAGAAAAGAAATAGTATAATAGTGCAAAGGCCAAAAAGGGGGGGGGAGGAGGAGCTCTAATTTCCAAAACAGAATGCGTGTGCTTAGTCATATATACTACCAGACACTCCCACCAAAAAAAAAGCTATGAGAAATAGAATCCTGTACTTGACCCATAATGCCAAGGTGGACGGTGCCACCCATAACACACAGGCTTCAAAAACAGGCAGTGAGATGGGACATGGCGTGTGGTCAAAGAAAAGCTGGAGAGTTTCCAAAGTCATTACAGAGGAAAGGCAGACCTGTCAACATGCTGGCTCCAAGTTTACAAAAACCCAGCTTTCCAGAAGCTAACAAACAGGGATGAACTGTCATGATTTAGCCAGAGAACCTTTTTTTGAACTTCATAATTAATTGCAGTGAAATGAGAAGGGTGAAACGAAAAAGGCAGTAAGTTACACAAGGGAGCTCGAACCTTTCTCTTCTTGATCCCCCCTGAAATGACAGTAAAAGAATAAGAAGGGAAAAAAGTCAGAGCACAGAAAGGCTTGGAAAGCAAATTTGACATATTTGAAAACTTTTCAAAGATAGAAAGTGGATGACAACAGGTGACTGACTATCTTAGGTTCTCTCTTATCTTCTCCTGTCCACTACGTGTTTTTCCACTCTGCAAGCAGGAAGGAAAGCCAACAAGAGGGTGGCCAATTCACTCTAGAGAAGCCCTGAAAGGCTTAAGAATTAAAGGCACCAGATAAATCTGATCGCAAGGGTGTGAGAGGAGCTAAACAGAAGACTGGCTCCAAGTTTCTAGAAGAAGTAACAAACTTCCCCAGATCCTTGTCCCAAGCACTAAAAGTTTACAACCTAACTCTGCAGAGAATGAACCAGCAAGTACCTAGTCTTGGAGACAATTAAGTGAAGCACTAATTTAAAATAATGGATTAAATACAATTCTGTGTACTTAAGAATTAAGACCTCTGCCATCCCTCTTCCCTGTCAAGAGAGAGGATCTATACCTACATCTGAGGGTTTCTAATGAAATGGCAAGGTTCCTGCCCAATTATATTATGAAAAGTTACCAGCTGCCAAGTATTACTATGCAAATATAAACACGTATGCATGTGCACACATGCACACCCACATGCACATACACAGGTTATAAGCAGACTCTCGGTAGACTAATATATAACTATGACTAGGAAGTCAAGGATCACCAGATATTCTAATGTAAACAAACAATTATAAGGAACTTGGAGGAAAAGTACAGATGCTCTCTACTTGGCAAAGAGTAGAGAAACTGCAAAAAGAAACTATAACATTTTCAGAGATAAATATACCGGACCCCTGAAACAAAAGTAGAATGCTATTACAGGTGGATATTCAGAAAATAAAAAGAGCTTTTGGAAATTCAAAATATAAGAAATAAGTAGTTCAGCAGAGCACTAGAACATTAAAATGAGCCAATTTACCTCTGAAAGTATAACCAAAAGACAGAGAGATGTATAAAAGATGTATATCAAGGAAAGAAGATAAGAAACTAGAGGCTCAATCCAGAAAGTCTAGTACACGAGCAACAGGCCTTCAGAGAAACACAGAGACAGAAAAACAGAAAACGGAGAAAAGAAAACCACGGTGGAAAAATCTGATGGAATTTTTCAGGAAAAAAAAATTAATTATTTCAACATAGATATAGCACTCACACCAAGGAATATCACTTTCTGGACTTGGGGACAGAGAAAAGATCTCAGAAGTTTACAGAGAAGACAGATCACTATAAAAGACAGGGCATTCTGCTAACACAGGCCTTCTCAATGCCAACATTGTCTTTAAGGAACAATTCCTTAACATCGGAGGGCGTACGGGTTCCAACATGTGTGTACAAGTTTACACCCAGCCAAACGCCAGTCAAGTATGTTTCAGACAAGCAATCTTCCAACATCACATCCCGTTCGTGCTTTCTTGAGAAGCGTCTGAAGGCTACATTCCTTGGGATGAGAGGAAGTTAAGGAAGCAAAAACGTGGTGTGGAAGAGTGGAAAGGGCAGTCCCAGGAAGCCCACTGTGGATACAGCCTAGAGAAGGCAACCAGTGCCCATGAAAGCAGGATGACCAGGAATCTCAGAAGAAGTCCTTCAAGAAACAAACAAACAAACAAACAAACAAAAAACGCACAGACAGAACAGCTGATGTATGGGCCGTACTGCAAAGATCTGTAGGGTGCCTTGGAATGAACCAGAGACCAATCAATACACAGAAAAACAAGCCAGCAAGAAATAAGGCAACTATTAATTCTGGGAATTTTTTAAAGCTCTATAAGATATGTAATTACATGCCTCAGGTATGAACAATATGCATATAGTCATACTAGTGTAAATACTATAATTTGATTTAGTTAAATTTTGTGGCAATGGATTGGAGGTGGAGGAGGAAGCTATAGAAGGAGATATACAATGCCTATAGTATTGGGAGTCAATAGATAGATAAAATCTAAAATGAAAGACTGAGAAATAGCAGTACAAGCATGCTATTTGGAAATATCATATAAATACATGGAAACAGCTTGAAGATGTGAGTGTGCTCCTCCAAGGGACTGGACTCTGGACTGGGAAAGGGTGAGGAAAAAGAATGTTATTTTTCATTTAAAAGTCATATAAATATATTTGAGTTTTTAAAGTAGACATTACCTTGTTAATTAAAACCATTTTTAAAAGTTGTTAAGAGCAAGCAAGACTTCCAAGTAAAAAATCCAGTTGCCCTCTTCCACAATAAAGAAGTAAGTGCCCTGCCCTATTCCATCAAAAGCAATTTTAGAAAAGACCTTTTTAGTTGATAGTCAATAAAATTGGTTTTTAAATGTTTTCATCCAAATTATCACAGAGCACTTAAATCAGATGTCCACATTTCTGCTTTGTTTGCAACTTTAACTATTCTACTAACTGAAAACTGACTTTCCTCCTGATGCCTTCATCTTGTCCAAACAACACAAGTGGAGAAAGCCCAGAACAAAGAAACAACAGTGAATGGTCGTCTGAGTCTAGCGAATCAGAACTCAAGGGAACCACAACATGAGACAGGGCTATCTAGATAGAAAAATTAGCCCAGCGCTGTGGTAGGTGCCTAAACTCCCAGCGAGGCAAGAGGATCGCTTGAGCCCAAGAGTCTGAGGTTGCTATGAGCACTCTACCCAGGGCAACAGAGGGAGACCACGTCTCAAAAAAAAAAAAAGAAAAGAAAGAAAAAAAGAAAGAAGATTATATTTAGGGGCAGCCATCGAGAAAGGACAGTGGGGACAAGGGATCAAAATGTTGTAAGTTAGCAATTATGACTCCCAGACCCCTAGTGAAAGGTATAAGTCATACAAATATGAACAACTCTACCAGGTCACATGCTTTTACTTTCCTTCTAACTTCAGGCATATTCTTTCTTTCTGTATTCTGTCTGACTCAAGAAAATCTTGTTATTTAAATTTTTAAGACAACTCATTTGGCCAGCATTTCAAGAAAGAGCTGTTGTGCTCAATGATGATGTACACCTGGGATTTGTGGGGCCAGTGCCCAGTGAACACGCAGCGCTGCTTGTTCAAAAAGTATTAAGACTTTCAAGGCAGCAAGGGCAGAGGCTGAACCATGCATGGGGCCCTCTAAGCACAGGGCCTGGAGCACCTACCTGCACATGTTACAGGCTGGCTCTGGATGCTGGAAGCAGTGAAGCCCTTTTAAAAAGGTCTTTGAGTTACACGGTGGACAGGACAGGATGAAGTGATTTATTGCTAACTGACAATGACTGATAGAATTCCAGGGAGAAATTACTTCTCTAAAGGCTTATTTGCTATAGGTTCTGAGAGAGAAATGTAAACATTTAGACATATTCAAGGAACTTATTTGAAAAACAGTATTATTTTGTACTTTGTATTAGGGCTAAGATTCAAGGCTTTTGGAATTTATTTCAGTTTAGAACGTAAAATTTTTTCAACAGGTTGGTTTGTGTCATGTCTAATTAGTCTTCAGTTTTTAAAAACACAATAGCAAAAGGTCACTTTTAAGGATGCATAATTTGCATAATTTTCATGATAATTACAATACCTTTCAGCTAAATATAACCGCAAACATGAAGTACAAATTACTAAACAGCTATCTCCAGCAGTACATATGTTTATGGGGATACTTGAATAGTATGTCTCTTAGCAACCACTGACTGCTTTTCAGATTTGCGGAGTGGTGAAAAGCAATCTTTAGAAATATGCTGCGAAACTCTTGCCACAATAACCCACCAGATGAAATAATTTAAGGTTTGGCAATTCATTTCTGTCTAAAGAAAGGGTAGGGGAGGTCATAAAGAAACTATTTCCCCAACCATCCTAACATAGATTAAAAAATAACCTTATTGAGAATAGACAAAATTGTTCCATAAGCTAAGGCAAGTCTATACACGTAGAGCTGCAGAATACAATTTACCAAGTTACTTAAAATCAACATTATTACAGATTTGATAAATCTGACAGCTTTCTTGCATAAACATTTAAAACGATACATAAAAAATACTAAAGCTTATGTAAGTCTAAATTTAATAAAAATTATGAAATTCAAGTGAGCCAGCCATATTATTCTTGAATGAAGAACAAGACCCTTCCAGATCCTTGAATAAAAAACAACAAAACAAGGCCAGATGCAGTGGCTAAGGCCTGTAATCCTATCACTCTGGGAGGCCAAGGCGGGTGGATTGCCTGAGTTCACAAGTTCAAGGCCAGCCTGAGCAAGAGTGAGACGCTGTCTCAAAAAATAGCTGGGCCTTGTGGCCGCTGCCTGTTGTCCCAGCTACTTAGGAGGCTGAGGCAGGAGAATCGCTTGAGCCCAGGAATTTGAGGTTGCTCTGAGCTATCAAGCCATGGCACTGTGCCCAGGACAACAAGGTGAGACTCTGTCTCAAACAACAACGGTGAAAAGGACTGTTTTGCCTGGCCCATACAAAAATCTGGATTTCCAGCTTCTCTGGATAAAACCAGAAGACCTAGCGACACTTGTCTTGCTTACCTACCTAGAGGCCAGTAGCTAACAGGAGTGGGTTGACAAATGGGTCCAAGCTCTCTACATCACCACAGTTACCATCACTCCTTTTCCTTACACCCACATGTAAATTTTGTCTTCTACAAAATTTAAATGTACTATCCCTTATTTCACATAAGTTATATGCTCCTGGCACTAATAAACATTTACTTCCAACATCGACTGGAAGAACTCGTTGGCAAAGTGGGACTGATGAGGATCCAGGGACACACGAGACGGCATGTGATACTGTAAGAGAATCTGACACTCTGAGAAGAACCACAAGTTCTCAAAACCTTTCTTATATCAGAACTGATCCTAAAGAAAACATTACTGACAGAACCAGCATAACGCTTACTGACTCCCCATGTGTCAGGAATTATTCTAAATGCAGGGTCTCACTCTTGCTCAGGCTGTACAGGTATTTAGTTATTAAATCTCAACAACCTCACAATGTCATTACTATTGTACATATTTTGCATTTACTTTCCAGATGAGAAAACTGAGGCAAAGAATATGTAACTCCCAGAAGGTCACACACTAAAAAATGGCCGGTCTACAGGCAGCACCTGTGGCTCAGTGAGTAGGGCACTGGCCCCATATACTGAGGGTGGTGGGTTCGAACCCAGCCCCAGCCAAACTGCAACAAAAAATAGCTGGGTGTTGTGGCAGGTGCCTGTAGTTCCAGCTACTGGGGAGGCTGACGCAAGAGAATCGCCTAAACCCAGGAGTTGGAGGTTGCTGTGAGCTGTGACTCCACAGTACTCTACTGAGGGTGATAAAAAGTGAGACTCTGTCTCCTTAAAAAAAAAAAAATAGGCAAGTCTAAATTCAAACTAGTCTATACCCTTAACCCCCAATGTATACATACTGCTTCCTGGTGAAGAAGAAAAACTCAAGGTATGGAAAAGGCTTTTAGCACAACACAGGAAACTTTCCTTCAAGCTGCAGATTTTAAAAGGACATATATAAATGTTGAAAGGAAGGAAACACTACGAATATTGGGCATAAAAGAATGGTGCAGTCCTACAAAAATAGTCTTAGGCTAACACACAAAATCAACTGACGTTTATGAAAAATCCAAGGCAGTAAAACGAGAATGTACTTGCAATTAAAATCTTTTTACTATTCCTATTGATTGTAACATACGCTCATTATTTTTAAATGCAAGAAATAGAGAAATATTTAAAAAAAATAGAAAGAGAAGATCATCATGTAATCACACCCTTTGAGACAATTAACAACAATCTGATATCTTTCCAAAGCTGTGAACGCGTATTGATTGCTGTAGTCTGCACGTGTCCCCCAGAATTCATGTGTCGGCAACGCAAGGCACCACTGTGAGGAGGGAAGGCCTTTTGGGAGGTGTTAGGTAATGAGGGCTCTGTTCTCACAAACTAAATAACAGCACTACACAAAGGGCTTTTTGGAGTTCACTTTCGTCTTTCCACGTTTGCCCTCTGAGGACACAGTAAGAAGGTTCTGATCAGACACCTGCGCCTTCAGCTTGGACTGAACCTCCCAAAATATGGCAAATACATTTCTGTTCTTTATAAATCACCTCGTCCAACATATTCTGTTACAGCAGCCAAACTAAGACAAACATACCAACATTCCTTTCCCATTGGCTCAAAAATTCATCTATTCTGTAAAATGCATGTTTCCCTTAAAAACAGATAGTAACTCTATCAGATTCTTTTTACTAAATGATGAATATTCCATACACAAATGTCTACAATTCAACTACCTTCTACTCAGAAATTCTAAGTTTCCAATTTTCTAATTGGAATTAACAATGATGCATTCAATATCTTTGTACATGTATCTCTGTGTACATATCTGATTATTTCTCATGGAATTGCTGGATCAATATTTGAGTTGGCAGAACACCTGTACGGTTTCTTCTTCTGAACAATTATAACAATTTCATGTACATATGTATGTGCCTATTTATTAACTGATGGATATATTTTCTTATGGATTTTATGGCATATTCAAAAGTTTTTCCTCCACTTAAACCTCTACTCTGTTCCATTTTCCTATTAAACATAATATAGTTTTTTAAAAACATGATATAGTTTTAAGTAACACACCTTTATAATATGTTTTGTTATCTAATAGTTTGTAAAGTACCATATCATTAGTTGTGTTTTTCAAACATTTATTTTGTGAACTCTGAAAATTTCAAATAAAAATGAGTAGAATTTTAACTAGAACTACACTAAACGTATAACTCATTTTGGAGATTATATTAATATCTTTATGATGGCAGCAAGCCTTCTAATCTGGAAATATGTTAAAAGTCTACATTTATTCAAACCTTCTTTACAAAATTTCATTGTAAGTTTCTCATACATTTTTAAGGCAGAGGTTTGAAAATTAATATTGGAATCAAGAAAAATAAGGTACCCTACCAATGTGAGCAGATAATATAAGAAAGATGTAAAAAGAAAAATTAATATTTAAAGAACAATTATGTCCCATGCATGATATTAACAGACATTCTCATCTCATTTTACATCATATCGAACCTACTTGTTGTGAATTGTGACAGAGGTGACTCTTACTGCCGTTTTACAGATGAACCTGAGGCTCAGGGTCGTTAATAATCTGCACAAGATTTTCGGTACCTATTTAGGAGTGAAGGTAGGGATCCTGTCTTTGTATCCACACTGACAGCTTAACTAAGCAGATTTACCAGTTGTCAATTTGAAACTATCTCCTATTTTACTTAACAGGGTCTCTCCTATTTTGCCCATGTCTTGAATAAGGAAACCCAGGCTTAGGCAGCAAGTGTCCAAACTTGCTAAAAGTCATACTGCAAGTTCGCAGAAAAGCCAGAGTTTGTATGCAGTTCATTCCCATCCCACAGCTCACATCCTCAGCTCCTAACCTATGCTTATGGTACAGAGGGGAATCAGGACTCAAACCCAGGGTTAACCAACTTTCCATTACATCATGGCAAAATGGCTCAATTCTTATTTTGCTTTTGTAGTCACTGATGAGGGAATCAGAGTCAGAAAAGACTGTAAAAAAACACATCTAGCTTTTATAGGAAGTAAACTTAAATTTCATAGAATAAATTATGTCTAACAGAAGAAAGAAGCTTTAAGTTGAGATCACCAAAACTCTTTTTGAGATCACTGAGAATCCACAGAAAGTAAGAAATCTACCTAAATAAAAGGAACAAGGTAAACATCATCCTGACTTGCCAAAAGGAAAAGTATGATGGTTCTCGTGCCATAAGAACCAGGCTTAGGGCACGAACACACTGGGACCAAGTGCTATCATAGGAGTCTGTGAAGTAGAGAAGGGAAAAAATGGGAGTGTGAAAAAGACCGGACTACAGAGTGCAGAGATGGGAAAGACCTGCTGGCTCAAGACAGTTAAGGCACGTTGAGCGGGAAGGAGGACTAAGGAGGGAATAATGTGGAATAATGGAATGAAATATGAGCATTAACTCTTCTGAGCCTTGGTCTGAAGGTCAAATTCATCAACAAATCTAACAGATGGCAGGTAAAGAAGGCAAAGGTTGTAAAAACAAGGAAGGAGCTGCAAATATGAACTATACGTAGAGGGACCTCACTACTTGGCTCTAGGAGTTCAACAAGGCCATGTGGCAGACAAATGGCATTCCTTTTCACGATGACATTACAAGACCTGCAGACGAGAAAAATGCAGTAAACACAAAGTCCTGGCTTTTACCACAGCATCTAACAAAGTCACTATGCCCTCTTTATGAACAAAATTAAAAAATGCAGAAGGGATGATAACATGCTAGTGGATTTCTGACTAGTTTAAGGATGGAATTCAAAGATTACTGATTAATGAATCTGTGTACAATCAGGAAATTCTTTTTTTTTTTTTTTTTTTTGAGACAGAGTCTCAAGCTGTCGCCCTGGGTAGAGTGCCGTGGAGTCACAGCTTACAGCAAGCTCAAACTCTTGGGCTCAAGAGATTCTCCTGCCTCAGCCTCCCAAGTAGCTGGGACCACAGGCACCTGCCACAATGCCCAGCTATTTGTCTGTGGCAGCTGTCATTGTTGTTTAGCAGGCCCAGGCTGGATTTGAACCCTCTAGACTTAGTGTATGTGGCTGGCGCCGTAACCACTGTGCTACGGGCACCAGCACAATCAGGGAATTTCTAAAAAGCATTTTCAGGACTTGGAACAATTTTAATCAATGGCTTAGATGAGACCAATAATTACAGATGTCATAAAAGAGGAAAACATGGTGAATAAAGTAGATAACAGAATAATGATCCAGAAAGACCTCCACAAACTGGTGAGAAATGATATTCCATAGCAATGTATGTCAAGTCCTACACTGAGATTAAAAAATAAGCAAACTGCATAAACAAGCACAAGGAAGCTGGATGACAGGGTACGTGCCTGTAGTCCCACTTAGTGGAGAGGATGAGGCAGAAGAATTGCTTGAGCCCAGGAATACAAGGCCTTCCTGGGTAACACAGCAAGACATCATCTCTTAAGGGAGAAATAAAAGGAAAACATGGTTTTACAGCAACATGAGTAAAGCTCAATGAGAAGTCAGCTATGACCACAGCTTAACCTAGGCTGGCAATGGCATGCTCCAGCAAGAAGTGCTGGTGAGACTTGGCCTTTTAGAGTGTAGACAAGAGGGTGAAAACTCCAACTCCAAGCTGCACTGTGCTGACCAGGCTCAGAGCACTGTGTTCAGAGACAGATGTCATTCTTGAAGACAAACAGACACATTCAGAAGACCCCGAAGGCTTCAAAAACTAACAAATGCAGAAAAGGCTGACAGACCTGAGGTCTCAGTCTAGAGCAGGAATGCACACAGACAGCCAGGAGGCCAGATCCAGAAGGCAAACAGGCTTAGCTCATCCTGAGCAACATTTTAGTAAGATCAGAAAATTTCATATAAAAATCTGGATTTCTTTTTCTCTTAAAGGAGGGGTAAGGGAAAGAAAAGCCTGGTAGTAACTGAATTGAGAGGTGTAGACAAAGACCCCTTTAATCTGAGCCAGTCCATATCCTACTGTCTGACACTAGGAATGAGCCTGTGAGCTGTTCTAGAGAAAAAGAGCCAAAGGTGAAAACAAGAGCAGTGTTTTAAGACCTGAAAGGTTGTGTCTGGGCTAGTGATACGCTGACAGAGAATAAGGCCAAAGGGTACAAGGTATGGGGAGGTTCAACACAAAAAAGAACTTTCTAACAAAAATGGAATAAACTGTCTGTGTGGCTTTTCCACACTAAAAAAGAGTCTCAGAGGAGACTGATTCCCTGGGTAAAGAACGAGGGTATACAACAAATATACAATATACAATTTCCTTTCCAAATCTGGGTTTCTCTGATGTTTCAGCATTACGAGTTTCATCTTCAGGGCCATCTGCCATGCACAGCACACTGGGCCGAGCGCTGCCTGCTTTCTGTGTCAGAAAAGCCCTGGCTTCATGGTAAGATCACAGGATTTGCTGATTCCATGTCAGCCCAACACAGGCTCTAACAGAGGATCACTATCTGATCCTCACAGGCACGTTAATTCACCATAAATCTGAGAACTCTATTACTTCATTAGTGTGGAGATAGGAGAGCTACTCCTTCCTTGAAGTCATTCCGAGTGACAGAGAGGGGAATCACAAGGAGAGGCCACGGCATAAAGCACAGAAAATCACAACAGGAATGTGCTTGAATAACCTGGATGATCTTTCTAGACCTCAGTTTATTCATCTAGGAAAGAGCATAAAAGCTTAGCCACGTGAGTTCTACAAGATCCCTGTATAACTCAAATTAAATAGTGCATGTGAATTTACCCTGACAACTACATCATGTTACGTAAGTACAACAACTTTCCAACACAAAATACAGGTCTACCATGCAAACTGTCATTTTCCAGGAATGGAAGGATCTGTATCAATCTACCTATTTGTCCAGTGATCCACGTATCCACCTTTCCTCCTAACTCTCTCTCAAACCTCAGTTTTCCAGAGCCTCCCAGGTTGAACAGAGAGCCATGATTCACCAGTATGGTACCAAAGTACTGTAAATGTACAGTAGATCATAGCTCAGTGAACTGCTTCCTGCACCTGGGGGAGCAGGGTACGCTGGTGCTAATGAGCCCCACAAGCAAGGCACCAAGCTCCTTTCCTGTTCTGAGCTGACCACTGTACTTCAGGTTTGATTCCACTTAGCCACATGACCACAGCCCTCTGCTCTCTGGACCTGGCTTGCTGCTGGCACTCTGTTGGGTTAAACCCCATGAAACTGTGTCTTGAATGTTAAAAACAGTCTAAATATTGGCTATGGGTCAATCTACATGCTCCAAATTCTAAATTTATTAATTTAATTATGGAGGGAGGGAAAAGAGGTCAGCTGTGATGAAAGTTATTCAACTTTATCCAGGTAAGGCATAGATTAAATTCCTGAAAACTTAATGTTTTAAATTTGAAATTCTGCTATTGGCTCACTAGGAGATAGATACTTGTTCCTTTCTATCTTAGGTGCCTCATATGTCACTCAGAAAGGAGCTACAACAGCCCATACACCAGTTTGGCTCAAGTACCCATTTTTATACATGAGTAGCAACAAGAGGAGCAAAAAGCTGCTACCTAAAATTCCAATGCCATGAAGGTACCCAAAAGTCTCAGTAAAAAGGAAGATGCAATCCATGATTGTGACATACAAAATGAGGAATCACAAAAAATATGCTCCCTGAGAAGTTTCCAATGGATAGGTCAGAGTTAACTCCTGTATGGAATTAGCTAACTATGCTGTTTCCTAGCAGTGGAAGCACACAGCACCCTGACTTTAAGATTGTTTATTAAAAGGCCTTCAGCTCTGCAGTCTGAACGTACCTACTCAGTTTTAACAGATCTATCCAATAGTTCTTTACGTAAATATAAGTTTTTAAGCTACACAAAGATTCACAAAAACTAGGACTACATAAATAAAATTCCTTTATAATTAAACTTTAGGAAAGAACACCACAGGATTCAAGCACTAGCATTCCTAGATATCTAAAATGTTACTGATTTCTACCATACATAAATTAAAGCTATACCTATAACTTTTAACGGGCAGCAATGGAAATTAACCCACGTATATACGTTTATGAGGTGATGTTAACTGTCACTGCAAACTTTCTCTAAACAAATACCAATAGAAAATTACACAGTGTTAATTGATTAACAGATAACCATGTCTACAAGAATATGCTTACCTGTAATACAAATTTCTGATCTATATATTTTTTGGCAATGCTAGGTTGGAATTCTTGGCTTTCCAAAAATCGGATGAAAAATTCATATACAAGCTGTAACAAACAGATTATAGTTAATTTCAAATCACGAGTCACTGAGAATAGTATTAAAAACCATGAAAAGCCTATAACACCAAAACTGACAGGGCTTAGAAAATTAATTTTTGTATCAATTGACAATCATGCTAGCCTTTTTGCAGCTCACAGTTATTGTTATGCTTTTTAACTTTTAAAATTAAAAATTAGAAAATACAATCAAACAAAGCAAATAGGAATCTACCATAGTCTCACCATTCAGAGACAACCACTATTATTACCATTTTAACATATATACCTCCTCCTACAACAGTGGCTCTCAACCTTCCTAATGATGTATTTTCATTGTTACAAAGGGGTCACAACCCACAGGTTGAGAACCGCTGTTCTACAACATACCAGTGTATTATATTTTACAAAGTTTTGCAAACTACTTTTACCATTTAAACAATATATTGCACGGGCAGTGCCTGTGGCTCAGTGGGTAGGGTGTCAGCTCCATATACCAAGGGTGGCAGGTTTGAACCCGACCCAGGCCAAACTGCAACAACAACAACAAAAAAACCCAATATATTGCAAACAATTTACATCAACTATCTTAGTAGCTACTAAGTAGTCATCACAATTTACGATTAATTTAATCAATCTCCTATGCTTTGACATTTAAGTAATTTCTGAATGATTTCTCTGTCATTATGCCACAATATGCATCATATAACACACATCATTTGTGCACTTGTTCAATTACCTTATGAGGAACTATTTCTAAAAGTAAAATTGCTAGAGCAAAAAATATCAAAACATTCAGGGTTTTTGATACTCATTGTCAAATTTCCTTTCAGAAAGTTTACGGCAATGTACATTCCTCCAAGCAACATAGGGTGGTACAGCACAATATTCTCATCTACCAAGAGTCAAACCCAAATTACTGTTCTGATAAACAGTGGGAGATAACTGTTTATTCTCTTTACATAATAAATTATTATTAAAGGCTACATTCGATCCTGGTGTAATATACAACAGAACATCAAAATCAGAACTTTTAAGAGAAAAGCATTAGGGCTAGAAGCCTAGTTCTTTCCCTTACAAACTGTATAAAATTGAGCAATTTAATTTCTCTGAAACTGGTTGTAATAATCCCTAAGATTGAATTTGATAATATACATAAAGCCCTCTGTACAGCAAATAATAAATAGCATCACTGTCACTATTCTTAGAACAGCATTTGCAAAAAAAAAAAAAGCTTTCGTTTATATGCTATATATAAAACTGTGAACTTCTATTTTGTTTTTTGAGACAGAGCCTCACTCTGGTGCACTGGGGTAGAGTGCCATGGTGTTGCAGCTCACAGCAACCTAAAACTCTTGGGCTCCAGCCATCCTCTTGCCTCAGCCTCCCAAGTAGCTGGGACTACAGGCTCCTACCGCTACACTTGGCTAGTTTTTTTACTTTTAGTAGAGACAGAGTCTCACTCTTGCTCAGGCTGGTCTCAGACTCCTGAGCTCAAGCAATCTACCCACCTGGGCCTGCCAGAGTACTAGGACCACTGCACTGCAGAGCCACTACACCCCACCAGACTGTGAAAATTTAAAATGTTTTTAGTATTTCATTTTAAAACAATAAAATGTATTACATGTTAAAGGATATATTTGGGGGGGCGCGGTGCCTGTAGCTCAGTGAATAAGCCGAGGGTGGCGGGTTCGAGCCAGGCCCAGGCCTGCTAAACAATGACAACTGCAACCAAAAATAGCTGGGCGTTGTGGCAGGTGCCTGTAGTCCCAGCTACTTGGCAGGCTGAGGCAAGAGAATCGCCTAAGCCCAAGAGTTTGAGGTTGCTGTGAGCTGTGACACTACAGCACTCTACCGAGGGCAACATAATGAGACATAACTTTTTTCCCAAAACAAATTATTGAGAGGTATTGATTACATTTTTGTAAATCTCTTTAATGTCGCACTTAATAGAAGACAGATTCTCATCTGCTTCTGTGTTCAATCTGTTGTGATACACTGTTGATGTATATAAAGAAAATCAAGCCTCACAGAGATCTAGTAGTTGGAAAAAGGAAGACTACTTTATCTTTTTACATAATTGTGGATATTCCTTGATACTACATCAAAACTCAAAAATGTGTCATTTCTTAAATATTAGTTGTAAAGTAGAATCTGAAACTGTATCAGTGAACTTTTCATACGTTACACTAAAATCCAACCATTTGTCTTATGCTTTGAATGGATCCTTATCTTTAAAAAATATATTATTTAATATCTCCAAATTTACTCTAAAAAATACTTCAAGTTTTGGGAAGCTGTATACAGCTCATGGTGACTGACACAAAACAGATACAAGTTTTCAAAATTTCTAATTTTAAATTTTGCTTGAATGCTCCAATTTGATCAGTGGTAACAAAACTGTTAATTGGTGTCCTTGTTTTAGAGAAAGAATTTGCCAAATACTCAAGTCTGAATGACCACAGTTTGCTAATCATTTCCTTTTCTTTTTTTAACCTTCTCTCCAGCCTTGAACACCTAATGAACATCAATTAAAACACCAGTGAGTTTTGTTTGGTTCTCAGACAGTGAGGGGATTTCCCCAGTATTTAAATATATTCACATAACCAGTTATATAAATCTTAATATAAACCACTCTTCAGTAGGTTTGGGGATGACAGTTTACTACCTTTGTGAAAAGGTGAACATCACTAATTAAATCTAATCATATCTTTAGAACGGGAAGACAGTTATAACATCTACTGAACTGGAATCACTATCAAAATCCAAAAAACCCAATCCTATTCACTTAGCCACAAGCCAGTCTTAGTTAAATCAGGACTGTCCAACAAAAATACTCTGCTACTCATTCATGGTCTAAATTCTGGTAAATGTGACGGATCAAATTACTGTACACATAAAAAAAAAGCAGTGAGATAGTTCTCTTTTGTAATAAGTAAGGCCGTGGCCAACTATTTCTCATAAGTAGCTTTTTTGAGACACGTTATCAAGTCTGCCCTTTGTCCCTTCTTCTTAATGCTGGTGAAGATCATTTTTATTTTTTCCGGGGATGTACTTCTGGGGATTCTCCAAATACTGCGTCAGTGTATCCCCTCCCCAGGTGATGCCTTTGTTCTCATTGGCCTCTGTGTACGAGGAGCCAGAAGCCTGACCTGTCTTCCACCCCAGAGACCATGGAGATTTGGCCAGTCTTGTGCCTGACCCCCTTTCCCACAGTATGGCCCTGGGCACACTTCTCAACAAAAATCGTCTTTCCTTTCTCTATCACCCATGTTTAATTCATTCTTTGGTTACTGACAGCACCAAAGTTCCAAGCTGGAAGCTGGACATCCTGCTCTCTGCTAATCATTTCTTCAAGTAAAAATGTTTCATGAAAATCTGCTGTTACACCGCAGATAAAAACAATCGCACCAGTGCCTTTCCACAAAATAACTGGTACGCTGTGCAGAAGTGATTCATCAATACTTTCCATTTTGTCATGCAGGATATTGTTTTTAAATATGTGCTCCAGGGTCAAACTTTAATAAGGTTAATAATTTTTTTTTTTTTTTTTTTGTAGAGGCAGAGTTTCACTTTATAGCACTTGGTAGGGTGCCGTGGTATCACACAGCTCACAGCAACCTCCAACACCTGGGCTTCAGCGATTCTCTTGCCTCAGCCTCCCGAGTAGCTGGGACTACAGGTGCCTGCCACAACGCCCGGCTATTTTTTGGTTGCAGTTCAGCTGGGGATGGGTTTGAACCGACTGAGCCACAGGCGCCGCCCAGGTTAATAATTTATAGTGCTTCTTCAAGGATGTTCAACAAGTTCAATTGGCTTTTTTTTTTTTTACTTGCAAATGCATGACAGTAGTAAAGAATGCAATGATGGCTCGGAGCCTGTAGCTCAGGGGCTAGGGAGCCAGCCACATACACCAGGGCTGGTGAGTTCGAATCCAGCCCGGGCCTGCCAAACAACAATGACAGCTACAACAACAAAATAGCCGGGTGTTGTGGTGGCCGGCTGTAGTTCCAGCTACTTGGGAGGCTGAGGCAAGTGAATCAATAAAGTCCAAGAGTTTGAGGTTGCTGTGAGATATGACGCCACAGCACTCTACCCAGGGCGACACCTTGAGACTCTACCTCAAAAAAAAAAAGAATGCAATGACAACTTGACCAGTTTGGCACAAATGCCTTAATTATCATCCTGTCACTAAGGCAGCAGCACTTTTAAACACCACTGGTTTTACAATGAATAGTACAAGTGTCAATATGGTGACATGGGAAAACAGCATAGGGAGTACTACCCAGCATTAAAGTAGTTTTAACCTTGCAGGCCACTGAAAATCACGTCTAGGGCTTCCCTTACCTGTCCACAGATACTGCTGACTTATGTGCTTCCTAAATATCAGACCTTGTGACTTCTGACTCCACTTAAAACTTAAATTTGGTATTCACATTAGCGTTTTACTTCTTTATAAAACTATGTTTTTCTCTCTGAAACTCTGAAGTCAGAAAAATTTCTTTCCCAATGATCTGGGTGTTGCTGAGTTTGATATGTTGTTCTTCTGGTCAAAATAATGCTTGAGTCCTAACACCTCTTATAATTGTTCTTTTATTAATTTATGCATCTTCCAACTCTCAGTTTTACAAACAGAATGTTAGCCTTATTCAAAGTGGGTTTTATCCCTCTTTTAATTCCCACAAAATGGGGAGAGTCTCATCTCCCAGGCACGCAGGGTGGCAGAGCTCTCCTGTATCTCTGGTCCCTTGAAAGCAGATGTGGCTTAAAACAGTTTGGTGGAAACACTTCAGACATTTATTAATAAGTATAAATAAATGTTCTTTGAGCTTAAGAGAAACGTTATTACCTCAGAATGAAAAATTTCTCTTAAATTTCTAAAGAGAACGATTTCTAAACGGCCAAGGACACACTGCTTCTCAGGATCACACAGATGAATTCTCCAAGGAATTGAATAAAAAGATTTCAGCATTCCCATTTTTCAGTCTCAAGTGCATTAACAACAATTCCTTAATTGTAAAATGGAAGTCCCACAAAACCGTATTTTACTAAAAAGACAGACTTAATTTCAGAAAATACATAAACAAAAACCATTTCTTACACACTCCATGAATGCTCTTGACAGTGCTAAAACCACCCCATGGTGCAAATGGACAGGTAACTCATTTGTGCAGTTAAGAATATATACAGGACCCATGATTGCATGTACACAGCTATGAAAAAATATATATATTTTAAACTCATAATAATAAAAAGTGACTATTATATTGAAAAAAGAAGAAGAATATATAAAGGAAACACAGGATTCTTGAGACAAGTCAGGAGCTTACACAAGATTTACACAGAACAACAGGCGGGAGGCAGTAGCGTGCCTGTTGGTTTGGGAATTTTAAAATGATGTAGTTAGGGATCTGAGCTAAAGAAGGGACCAGAAGGATCTCAGGCTTGAAGAGAACATCAACCCAGATGAAAGAGCCAGTTTTGTAATGAAATTTGTGACTTCATAGCCAAAAGAGCACAGATCTCATCATCGCTTTGGTTTTCAGGTTTTAGATCAACTAATGATTAATTTTCCTACAGTACTAACAGTTCTAGAGTTTTTCAGGTGGCAGAATTTAGTTTAATAGGTTCAGAAAATAATTTGATCTTATATTTTATAGAGTTATTAAGTATAGGAAGGATTAACTGAAATATTGAGTTAAACCTTCTTGTAATTTAGAGGGAAGTTGTCTATGGTGATCATGATTTAAGGTATTGAAAAAATTCTTACAAATGGCAAGGTGGTCTTCTTTGGGATACAGAGAAGAAAGAAAGTTGAATGTTTAAAGGCATCTCTCTCTTTGCCTCTTCCACCATAGGATGTGGGGATCTCCTGAGGAGATTATCTTTCTTTTTTTTTAAAGTTTCTCCCAGACTAAACTGTAATCTGATGACCTAGAATTACAAATAAGACATGCCCATTCAAAAGAGTAACTCTTTTTTGGAACTTGTCACAATCTGGGCAAAGCATAAATAGTCTTACAAAGTTCTTAGAATGCAGATAACATGTCTAGCACCTTAAGAAAAAAATGAAACATCTAAGATAGTAAATCACCTGTAGTGTTTTATCTAATTTACCCAATCTTGGCACTGGCAGCAGGAATATATACCCATGTATGACGTGCCTGAGTAAGAGATAAGAAAACAAAGCCCCCCAAGGCTCTCTGTATAACCAGGGAAACAGCACACACATGTATCTGTAGAAACCCTGAGTTGCCAAAGCAGGACAGGCAAAGTTGCAGATTTATGCCAAAAATTCCAAAGTGGGGGAAAAAATTAACTCCTAGATATCTCTAGGCCTTCTAGCTCCCTGCTGCATGGTTTTTTGCTCTTCAAAGTGAACACACTTCTGCAGAGATGCAGTGGCTTCTGCCTAGGGGTGAAGACGGCCCACAAGGTCATAATCCTTGTCTTCCAATCCTCCGTCCTTGTGTTTGGTCAACCAGCCTCTGAAGACATTCTGACTCAATGAATGGAAAGATGGCTTTGGGGCTCAATATGTACAATTTTCCTCGTTCTATTCTTTTGAGAAATGTCAACATAGAGAAGGCAACTAGAAAGGAGCTGCAAAGCAACAAGTCTGAGTAACTACCTACAGTACAGGTGGGCCTGGTGCTGGACAAGGAGACGCAGATGCCCCGATCTGTCCTGGACAGGCAGACGCAGACGCCCCATTCTGTCCTGGCACACAGGTATGATGGCAAAGCATGGCCTTCTCAGGGCCAGAGAACACAACTGGCCTTCACCCAGGCTTTCTCCCAGCTGCTGCTCTCCCTTACAACACTGAAAGAAATAGCTATCGCAGTTTTTGTCCTTAAAGGAACATATTAGTGGTCATCATGAAGACAGGCATACAAAGTCCCCAGGGTACCGACTGCTAAAAGTGAGATATGTACTCTGTGACCTAATCACATCCAACTAATAATAATGTGGAAACAGAGCTGTTCTTGTTTGAGACTTCAGTGGGCAGGATCTTCGAGAAGCTCTATCAAAAGAGTAAGAACTATGCCTGTCCCTGCAACATGGGGGACCCACACTAAAGCATTACATTGACACCTATTATTTTATTCTTTTGGCATCCTGATTATCAAGAGTAAAAACATAAAAAGCACTCTCCAATTTTCCATTGATGTACTCTAATTTGATATCTTGGTGAATAACGGCCTTCAAAGGAATTTCCATGCTGAATCAGCTAATGAGTTAATGGAGCTTTCTTTTATAACAAATGGTAGTTCAAAGTACCTGTAAGTGTGGCCATGACACCTAAAGGGTAGGTTCATCTTCTTCTGGATCAAATTCGTTGCTGTCACTAGGAGGGAGAGTTCTGAATATATTGCAAGATACCTAAAAATAAACAAGCAGCAGAGTTAGCTGGAAGCATCTTCTGGACAGCTTTACATAAGGTCCTGAGGAGCCAGCTAATGGGTATGAGGGTCATGAGGGGGCTCCTGAGGAGCCAGCTACCCAGGTAACGGCATGAGGGGCACCCTCAACTGGAATTAGGGCACTGAGGGTCCTGAGGAGCCAGCTAATGGGTATGAGGGGTATGAGGGGGCTCCTGAGGTGCCAGCTACCCAGGTAATGGCATGAGGGGCACCCTCAACTGGAATAAGGGCCCCTCGCTCCAGGCTTTGCCACCAGGATCACCTGGAGGCCAGGTGGGAAGGGAGCAAAGCAGCCCCTCCTGCTGTCTTGAATGCTGCATGTCTTGTCTCTATTTGGCCCTTTCCACCTTAAGTCCTCATGATTCTCTACCTTCCATCAAAGCCTGCTCTTGCTTGCTTACCTGTCAAGCCTGCTTATAATTAGCCAATTTCCACTAAGATAAAAGTAACTGCAAGGGGCTTCATGTCCTTCCCTTCTCAGGCTTATTCACAATTTGCAAATTTATGGTTGAACTAATGGTGAAATTTTAGATATTCACAAAAATGAATCAGGAGAGATATTTTAGAACCTTTCTATTACCCTTAAAAATATTCCTGATCTGTCCTCAATAAGTTCATTTACAAAATGGTAGGCCACAATGCCCAGGGTAAGATTATGTTTGTGATATAAACCTCTATAGGCCAGGGCTCTAGGCATTCCGTTACCGTAGGCATCAAATTACATGCCACAACAGCCATGACTGGTAACTCTTCTAACTATGTGATAGAGAGATGAGGATTCATTACATTATCTACTATTTCTGTCTACTTATGACAAGATTTCTATAATAAAATGCTTATTTTTAAAATGTTGTTAGGCCAGGCGTGGTAGCTCATGCCTATAATCCTAGCACTTGGGAGGCTGAGGCAGGTGGATTGCCTGAGCTCACAGGTTCGAGACCAGCCTGAGCCAGAGTGAGACCTCATCTCTAAAAATAGCTGGGTGTTAGCCGGATGTTGCGGCAGGCACCTGTAGTTCCAGCTACTCGGAGGCTGAGGCAGGAGAATCGCCTAAGCCCAGGAGTTGGAGGTTGCTGTGAGCTGTGTGACGCCACGGCACTCTACCGAGGGCAATAAAGTGAAACTCTGTTTCTACAAAAAAAAAAAAAAATAGCTGGGTGTTGCAGGGGGTACCTGTAGTCCCAGTACTTGGAAGGCTGAGCCAAGAAGATGGCTTGAGCCCAAGGGTCTGAGGTTGCTGTGAGCTATGACACCATGGCACTCTACCAAGGACAACAAAGTAAGACTGTCTAAATACATACATAAATGAATAAATAAATTGTCGTTGATATTAGGGTGCCTTTTCGATTTGTTTCCTGCCGTACTTACTAATAACCTAACTTCTCCTAATGTCCTCAGGTCTAAAGAATAAAACAAGCAGGGCTGGAGGAGAGTGTGCAGAGAAGTAGAGAAAGGCAAAGGAGGGAGACACTGGCACGAGAAGCCTTTGATGGACTTTCAGGTAATGTGGAAAATACGAGCTATAATATGTTTCTCTCAAAGAGGAAAGAAAAAAGGCTTTGGGGGCTCCAGACAATTTACATCTGTTTATTCATCCAACAAATACTTATTGTCTATTCTATGTACACATTATTCTAAACAATGAGAAAACGGTAGTGAACAAAGCAGATAAAAATCCATGTCCTCGGCTTGGCGCCCGTAACTCAGTGAGTAGGGCACCAGCCACATGCACCGAAGGGGGTAGGTTTGAGCCCAGCCCTGGCCTGCTAAACAAAAATGACAACTGCAACCAAAAAATAGCCAGGCGCCTGTAGTCCCAGCTACTAGGGAGGGTAAGGCCAGAGAGTTGCATAAGCCCAGGAGTTAGAGGTTGCTGTGAGCTGTGACACCACAGCACTCTATCCAGGGCAACATACTGAGACTCTGTCTCAAAGAAAAAAAAATCCATGTCCTCAGGGATGTATTCTAGTTAAAGCTATAGTTATCCCCATTTCCCTGGCTATGGAAACCGAGCTCAGATGTGTAAGGAAAAAGACTCAATTTTAACTGCAATGGGAAGTCATTAGTGGATCTTACACAGGGAAGTCACGTGATCTGAGATCTATACAGAATAGACAGGAAAGGGACAAATTAGAAGGCCGTGTGGCAAGGGATGGTTTGGACTACAATGGTGGTAGGGAAGACAGAAATAGATGGATTCAAAACACATGCGTTCTGGAGACAGCACTTGCCACTCGCTGGCTTGGAAAAGACGGAAACATCATGGACAAGTCACAGATCCGAGGCCATTTACTGAACATGGAGATTACAGAGGACGGGAACCTCTGTTTGCTGTTTTGGTGGACAGATGCAGAGACCGACTTAGAGATGGATTAAAGGAGTAACAGCTAAGAAGTAATCAGACTGGACTCTGGACTTCTGAGTTGCACAGGTCATATCTGGAGATTCATCAGGATATAGATGATACTGAAAACCATGGGACTAATGGATCACCTTGGAAAGGAATAAACAGAAAGATTAGAGGTTCTTGGCACCCAACATTTAGTAATTAAGTAGAAGAGCCAAGAAGAGAAAATGAAAAGGAGCAGGGGGTCGAAGAAAAGAATTAGAGTTTGCAGTCTCAGGAGCTAAATGAGAAGAGTCTTTAAGATGAAAGAAGGGTCAAGAGTAACAAAAGCTGCTCAGAGGTTGAGAAAGATGAGCACAGTACAGTATCTGTATCTAACACAGCACAGTAGTGGACTGGGCGGCCTTATCAAGTGTGTGCTGTTAATATCCCAATTTACCACCAAGGACACAGAGATCTTCACAGTGTTCTAGAAGAGCAGGTAAACCAACCCTTTTGCTCTTTAATTTAGATGACAGAAAAAAAAGATCCTAGAATATATTTTTGCTATGGCTAATGACAGCATGCACAATTCTATTTTCTCTTCCAAAGATAATTAGAAATTATATTGATGAAGAAACTAGCTACTTTTCAGATAACCATCAACCCATGACTTTTCTTCAACCAGCCAGCCATACCGCAATCCATTAAGTCAAAGGTCCTTTAATTATGCAACTTTGAATCTTCATTAAATTATACATGTATCTCAAAAACTCGTTGAACTTTCATCCCAACTAAGTTACTTATATTTACCATACTCTTTAACAAGTGTTATTTTTCCTCTCCAAAGACATAAAAGTAAACCATGAAAGGAAAAGAAAGGCCTCTCTATAGTAAAAAATCTGGGTAAACAGAAACTTTTGCTCCTTTCTATTTTCTGACATACAAACTCTCTTCCAGTGTCTGCCACATGCTGCACAACTATCTGTTTGTATATTTGTCTCTCCCCACTAATCAAGAAATAATCAAGAATAGGCAACACATTTGTTTTCCTAGAACATACTGTGTTCAAAAAATATTCAAAAATAGAAGTTTGGCTATATTAATAAAGCTGTGTACTATGGTTTTGCTTTAATCAAAATTCAGTTGCTGTTTTTGTTTGTTCGTTTGTTTGTTTTTTGAGACAGAATCTCAAGCTGTTGCCCTGGGTAGAGTGTCGTGGCATCATAGTTTACAGCAACCTCCAACTCTTGGGCTCAAGCGATACTCTTCCCTCAGTTTTTCTCTTTTTAGTAGAGACGGGGTCTCACTTTTTACTCAAGCTGGTCTCGAACCTGTAAGCTCAAGCTATCCACCGGCCTCGGCCTCTCAGAGCATTAGGATTACAGACATGAGCCACTGCACCTGGCCCAGTCAATACTCAATTTAAAGTTTTCTGGGTGATTTAAATAAATCTAGGTTATTTATCAGGATGTTTAACTTTGTGTATGTTTCTACTCCTCTGATCTTATCAGTTTCATGACTCAGTTACCATATCAAAAGAAGGCCAAGTTGGGTCAATAAACCAAACAGCAGATCATTCTAAAAACACCCACATCTCATTTAGCTATATACTGACATTTCTTCAAATTTACCTTTCTGACATGCTTTTTGTTTACTTCTAAACATTCACCAAACACATGTCTATTGGGTTAGATAATTCAGAGCTGACTTGACTGGTTAAGTATTTCTCCCATACACAGGGAAAGAATGGCAAACCATATCAAGTGTCACGGAAATAGCCAAGCCTTTGACCCAGCCTGATATATAGTAGCTACTTAATAAAAACGTTAACGAATAAACCATTACTTCCATCCTTGAGAATCTACCCTCAGAAAAAACTAATCCAAGACAAGACTGAAAAAGCAACTTAAAATTGTTACTTTCAACGTTCTCCAAAAAGTGTAAAATAGAACACAGCATCTATGGCCAGCGTTAGAGAGGAACATCAACTCAGTGGAGTGTGGCGCAGCATTAGAGATAGCAGTCAGTTCCTTTTGCCCTCAGTAGACGTGGTGTGGTAAGCACGCTAGAGAGGCTGCTACTGGCGTGAGTTTTTCAGACCTGGGGGTGGTGCAGACTGTTGGATCTGGGCTCAAGGAGTCCAGGCTGATAGGCTGAGCCTGGTCATGCCCAGCTGGGGTATCCCAGAGGAACAGGAATTGAAATGCTTCATGGAAACACCACTCTGGCCTTCAAGTTCTGTCACAGTCATAGTTGTAGCCAACTCCAGGACTACACTGGGTACTTACATAGCCTCCCGGGTGGTGAAGAAGGTACCTGCTGGGCACCATGACTGGGATGCAGCAGCCTGCAGATTCCGGGAGTAGTTACTGGCTCAGCAGCATCAAATCTACAAGCTTTGAAATAAGGGAGGCATCTCGGTCTCAGCTGCCTCCAAGCTGTTGGCCAACAGGGCGCATCTTTACAAAGACATGGAGCTGTTGCCGGCCTCTACTATGTGGATAGTGAAGGGAACTGGACCTCAGGGAGACACCTACTCTCTGAGTTCTGGCTTTGTATATGCTTATGGGGTCATGGATCAAGGTTACTCCTATGATCTGACCCATTGAGCCATCTACCAAACCAACAGAGATGCCTGCGCAGGAGGTTTGATTGACCTCTTATCACACGCAAAATGATGGCTGGGTCCGAGTCTTCAGTGACAATGTAATGGCTCTACAGTCTGAAGGAGGGTGGATGTGGCTGCTTGCATTTCCTGGGGAGAATGTCACTGGCAATATGGATACAGCATCCCATTTTATCTATAGAGGAGGGTTCCTCAATTGTATTGATACTTACCTTTTAAAGCTCTAGAACACTGACCCCTATGTTTTCCCAGTTGGTAATGAGCTGCTGCAGAGGTTTGGTTTACTTTCTTGTAAATTAACATTACACTAATATTTGACCCCCAAAAAAAAAGGAAAAAAAAAAGATAACAGTCATATGGAAGCACAAAAATTCTATAAATAAAGATTTAGATGGGGAGGCGAGAGAATACTATGTGATTATAACTATTAATAACGTATGCGGGTACTAAAAGGAAGCAAGAAGGCCACGGACAACAAGCCAGGGAGGTCGCTGTTGTGACGTGTTTCCCTTAGGACACACCAAGTAAGTCTTACATCTTTAGAAAGCACGTGCTAGAGACACACAGTATGTGAGATAACGCTTCTCATTTCAAGATGAAAATGGTCTCTTGAATCTGTTTATATTAATACTATTATTACTGTTTGGAGAGAGTTAAAAATCAGAGCCTCCCACAATACCTAAGCTTAGTTCATGAATGAATGATTTAAGAACTGAATGAACAGATCAGTTTAACTATACAGTTGAGGTCCAAAATCATGAATTTAAAATCTGGTCATCCATCAGTGAGAGGAGGACGTCTCTAAAATCCCCTGAATTATCTTCAACAGATAAGAGGGCTGGTTGCCTTCATCAGATTTTCAAAACACTTTCCAAATCTAAAAATGGTTAAAAAACACTACTTTAAATAGTAAATTTATTTCTATTAAATCTTCCATCATCACTGGCAGTCACTTTTGAGTTTATAGCCTAGGCTTAAATGGAGTATTAAACAGGTAATGGCCACAAGTAACCCCTGCCCTAATTCCCCACCACGTGGTAGTTTAGTGAAGCATACAAGGGACAGATCAAAACACATTTGAATATTTCCAATCTCACAAACTGCCTCTGTTATATATTAAAATACAAGGCTTTAGCTCTAAGCCTTCATTTTATTCAATCTGAAATGAATTATCAAAAATGAACAAAAGGAAATTTTAAAATATATTAGAAGGATTTATTTATCAACTGTTTATTTTAAACTACACTGGTGTCAGTGCAAAGAAAAAAAAATTAAGAAACAAATATCTTCGAGGCAGTCTGAACCATTTTCATTGCAAAGATACTGAATGTTGGGGTCAAACAAAAGGCTTGAAGGCACCGTTGTAACCTCCAAAAAGTGGCTGGAAGGACAGAGCAAGACTGAGGGAATGGGAGGAAGGGTATCAAAACCTGGATAATGCCTCTTCAAAGACAGAAAGCCCGGGGTTAGGCCTCTGTTGTGTGGAAGGCCTGATAATCAGATCACGTCCGAGACTGTCTCAGCCAGCCCCTCATCTAACCAGTGAGGAGCCTGAGGTGCAGAGTCTGCTAGTTTCTCAAGGTAAGGAATCGCCACGCCAGGCACCGAGGGTTCTCAGGGCTCCTTCTCTGAGACACCACAACCGAAGAAAAAGGATGGACTCGACTCTTTCTCTCATTTTCCTCTAATTTCTCCCATTCTCATTTCTTTTTATCATTTTTATTACTCTCTAGTTTCCTCCTCTCTCCCTTCCCATCATCCACTCAAAGGCACTTGCAGGCGCGGTTTGCCGACCCGGATGGCGTGTGGGTCTAAACAAGCTGATGACCTTCCTCGGCATTGATAAGGCACTGTAACAATCTCCTCACCCCCACTGTGGCTCGGACCCCCAGCACCAAACACATAGATTCCCGTGATGTTTTCCCCTCTCTGGTGTTCTCTTCTCCACATCTCTTCCTTCTTGCCTCTCCCAGTTAGATTTTGAGACCCTCAAAAACTCCTTAATCATCCCTGAACCGCTTGGCATCTAATATAAAATAAATAAAAACTGCTATGTGGGGTGGCTCACACCTATAATTCTAGTACTCTAAAAGTCCAAGGCAGGAGGATTGCTTGAGGTCAGGAGTTTGAGACCAGCCTGAGCAAGAGTTATTAGCTAGGCGTGTTGGCATGTACCTAGAGCGCCAGCTACTTGGGAGGCTAAGACAGGAGGATCCCTGGTGCCCAAGAGTTTGAGGTTGTAATGAGCTATGATAACACCACTGTACTCTAGCCAGAGCGACAGAGCAAGACTCTGTCTCCAAAAAAAGTAAAAATATTAAAAATTTTTTTAAAAATAGAAATAACTATGGTGGTCAAATAAAAGACCAGACCAGACACAAGTTAAATGTGAATGGACTGGTGATGTAAAGAAATGACAAATAATTTCTTGGGTATAATCCTGTCCCACAAAGTATCTGGGACAATGTTAGACTAAAAAAGTATTCATTATTTAAAATTCAAATGTAACTAGAACTAGGTGCCTGTATTTTATTTGCTAACTCTGACAACCCAAAAACAATACTAATAATAATTAAGACCCTCCACTAAAGAGTCTCAAACAATGATTTTCAACCAGTGTGCCATGAAACGATCTTAGGAGTAATATGAAAATTGTTTTTCAAAAGAAGTTCAAAGCACAATAAATACATTCTTTTTTCACTCTTTTCCTTTTCTTTCTTTTTTTTTTTGGGACAGAGTCTCACTCTGTCCCCCTCAGTGGAGTGCCGTGCTGTCACAGCAACCTCAAACTCCCAGCCTTAAGCGATTCTCTTGCCTCAGCCTCCAGAGTAGCTGGGACTACAGGCGCCCGCCACAACGCCCGGCTATTTTTTTGTTGTAGTTGTCATTGTTTAGCAGGCCTGGGCCAGATTCAAAACCACCAGCCCCGGTGTATGTGGCGGGCACCCTAATCACTGAGCTACAGGCGACGAGCCATTTTCACTCTTTTTCTTGTTCAACATAATTTAAGTGTGCCATGGAAATTTAACTATAGGTTCAAGTATGCTCTGAGATAAAAAAAAAAAAAAAAAGTTGAAAAATACTGATCTAGAACTTCATGGCTGTTTACTCTGAGGGGCTGGCTGCTGTGTTATTTTTCAGTACTTTAATTAACTACTGACTAAGTTTAACTATGACACAAAAAAAATAAATTTCATATTCTTGGCCTAATGTGACAGATCAGACTACAAAGTTTCCAAGTTCATGGCCCAATAAGCAAAAAAGGAAGAAGTGTTTAGATTAAACAAGTTATTACTTTTTGACTCGCAATAGCAAAATACATCTGTTACATTTTTAAACATTTAAATTACTACAGAAAAAAATAATTCACCATTCCCTACCCCTTTATCTCCATAGAAACCATGAATTTACGCCACAGTTTCCACAGACATTTCTTTGTTGTTAAGGAAATGATGAGCACGTTAAGAAAGAACAGAGTGGCCAGAACCTAGTAGTTCCTCACTAAATACGTGGATTAAGATTAAGACAGAAAGAAAAAAAAGGACAACAATACAGTGAGAGTTATTTTTATAAAAAATTAATAAGTACTTTGAATTTCCTTTAGTTATGTATGTGTTGAGGCATGTAGTGTGAGCAGGGGACCAGGACCACTTGAACTACAGTTTAACACACTGACTTAATTCATCTTTCCTATGCTTTAGAATATACCTTCTAGATAGTAAAGTATCATCTCTCTTCAAGAAAAGTAGATCAACTAGTTCACCTCAAGCATATTTTCCCCTTTTTGCCTGTGATGCTATACACTTTCATATAATTAGGCGATACTACAAGCTTATCAATTCTAAGTACAAAAATAATGGCATTAGGATGGGTGTGGTGGCTCACACCTGTAATCCTAGTACTCTGGGAGGCTGAGGCAGGTGATCACCTGAGTTCAGGAGTTTGAGAACAGCCTGAGCAACAGCAAGACCCCATCTCTAAAAATAGCCAGGCATTATTTATAATTTAAATTACTACAGTTGGGTGCCTGCAGTCCCAGCTACTCAGGAGGTTGAGGCAAGAGAATCACTTGAGTCCAAAAGTTTAAGGTTGCTGTAAGCTATGACACCATGGCACTCTACCAAGGGCGGCAAAGTGAGACTCTGCCTAAACCAGGTGTCCTCAAACTTTTTAAACAGGGGGCCAATTCACTGTCCCTCAGACCGTTGGAGGGCTGGACTATAGTTTAAAAAAACACAAAACTATGAACAAATTCCTATGCACACTGCACATATCTTATTTTGAAGTAAAAAACAAAATGGGAACAAATACAATTCACAGCGCTTCATGTGGCCTGTGGGCCGCAGTTTGAGGACCCCGGGCTAAACAAACAAAAAAACAAAATAATGGCATCAGAGTTTTAAAATGAATTTCTTGAGATTACATCTAAAAGATGCATTTTCAGGCAGCACCTGTGGCTCAAAGGAGTGGGGCGCCGGCCCCATATGCTAGAGGTTGCGGGTACAAACCCAGCCCCGGCCAAAAACTGCAAAAAAAAAAAAAAAATTAAAAGATACATTTTCTAACAAAAAAGGACCATAGGAGTTCTTTCATCATTTGTATGATGTTTTAAAAAGAACATTCAAATAAATCAAAAGGTACCGTTATTTCTCAAGTACTATTTACATTAAGACCTAATACAAGTAACAATTTCAATGATATCCCTGAGTTTTCTCATCCAGTTCACTCATCATGTTTTAAAAAGAAACCAAAATAAGTTAATCAAGCATTTACAACCAGAGCGAGGACCCTGCAAATGCAGAGTTGACACTAGGTCACCAGGTATCATTCCCATAACACGCTGTTACAAAAGAGGAATCTAAGTACATGTGGTAAAACTAGGTCTTCATCAACATCAACGATGACTACCACTTTAAAAAAATAATTATACCTGAAATAAAAAATAGAACATAAGCAAGATCTACTTTAAATCTCTCAGACACTTGAACACATAATGGTATTCCCAGACACAGTAGAATGTATATGAAATATTCAACTCCAGGAATAAAAACCAATATTCTAACAAAATGTGCTAACATAAAAATAATTAATAAAAAAATGTGTATCTCATTACTTTCGTTAACACTAAATTAAAAAAAAAAAAATTTCAAGCAGAGCTTCAAGCTGTCGTCCGGGTAGAGTGCTGTGGCATCACAGCTCACAGCAACCTCCAACTCCTGGGCTCAGCCATTCTCCTGCCTCCATATCCCAAGTAGCTGGGACTACAGGCACCTGCACAATGCCTGGCTATATTTGGGTTGTAGCCATCATTGTTGTTTGGTAGGCCTGGGCTGGATTTGAACTCCCCAGCACAGGTGTATGTGGTTGGCGCCTTATGCACTTGAGCCACTGGTGCGGAGCCTAAATTTAAAAATTATTAATGGTCCCAATGATAACCTTTCAAAACTGACCCTCAGTCCCTTTGAATTAAATACAGATAAATAAGCAGTGATAAATAAGAACAGAAAGAATGATACCAAAGCATTTGTAATTATGCTCAAGGGCCTGAAAATCAGAACAGATAAATATCTTTTAAGCTGATGGATGCTTTGATCAGGAAACAAATGGCAAAAAGAATAAAAATAATATATATATTTTTTGAGACAGAGTCTTACTATGTCACCCTCGGTGGACTGTCGTGGCTCACAGCAACCTCAAAGTCTTGGGCTTGAGTGGTTCTCCTGCCTCAGCCTCCCAAGTAGCTGGGTCTACAGGTGCTGCCACAACGCCCAGCTATTTTTTTGTTATAGTTGTCAATGTTGTTTATTAGGCCCTGGCCAGGTTCAAACCTGCCAGCCCTGTGTATGTGGCCGGCACCCTACCCACTGATCTATAGGCACTGAGGCAAATGGCAAAATTTTTAAGCTTTCATTAACACTTAACTTAATTTCACTGTCAACTTGTTCATTCAATAATTTGTTTCTAAAGCCAAACTATGTCTTTTAATTACCACAATAAATCTACTATAGTTTCCACTTCAGACCAGGTTTAAAGTGAATTTTTCTATGTGAGTGAACATAGCTATTTAAGTTATCTGAACTTGTGAAACCATTAAAATCCCTTATTCTGGGTGGTGTCTGTGGCTCAGTGGGTAGGGCACCGGCCCCATATACCAAAGGTGGCAGGTTCAAACCCGGCCCTAGCCAAACTGCAACAAAAAAATAGCTGGGCATTGTGGTGGGCTCCTGTAGTCCCAGCTACTTACTTGGAGGCTGAGGCAAGAGAATCGCTTAAACCCAGGAGCTGGAGGTTGCTGTGAGCTGTGTGATGCCATGGCACTCTACCAAGGGCGATAAAGTGAGACTCTGTCTCTACAAAAAAAAAAAAAAAAATCCCTTATTCTAGCATAAACACATGCCCTCAGCACCTAATTCTAAGGAGCATGTACACCAGAACCTCCATAGCTCATCACCTCCCTACACTTACCACCTCCTTAAACTGACCTCACTATCATAGGCCAGACGTGCACCACACGTACATATCCACACAGGGGGCCTCATGTTGACCACCTCTGTGTGTGGACCAGTTTGTTGCAGTTCCTTACAGGGCTTCTACTGTATTTAAATTTAAATCAGTTTGATAATTTCCTAGATTATGGGCCATCCACAGTAATTTTAACTTTATTCTCTAACATATTAAACATATAACTGTCATTGTTATATAATCTTATCAATACAATTATAATTTTCAGGCAAGAATTTTCAGAAGTTATTATTCCAAACATATGACTCCTTGAGCTCAAACAATCTCCACAACAGCCTTGTTTGGCATGACCGTGGGTCTCAGCAGCACAATGAAGATGGTCTGAGACTCCATAATGTGTAGGTGTGACCAAGCCGCTATGGCAAGGTTGTCCACATCTTGATCATCCAACCTCCTTTGTGTGCAAAGCTTTCCTTCGAGGAAACGTTCACTGAACCAAACACAGGGCACTGTTTACATGTGACAAAGAAGCATTTACTTGTGACAGTTATGAGCTTGTTTTACAACACCTGGAAATCTAGAAGAGGAAAATTTGAAAGGAGATTTCAAGAGTGATTACAACCAAATTATTGTTACCCATTCACTGCCATACTTTAAATCTGTATTAGAAGCCTTTCTAGTAACTCTTCTAGTAAACCCAATTTCTGAAATGAGGCAGAAGGAACATCTTAAAATGGTAAAAAGCCTAATAGGCAACTTAAGAAAAGGAATAACAAAAATGTTTAAAAACTTAGACTGGGGCGGTGCCTGTGGCTCAAAGGAGTAGGGTGCCGACCCCATATGCCAGAGATGGCGGGTTCAAATCCTGTCCCGGCCAAAAGCTGCAAAAAAAGAAAAAAAAAACTTAAACTGCTCCAGTTAGAAGTTTTAAATATACAGCCAATATTGCAAAGATAAATATTAAAGCAATAGAAATCTTGGGCATGTACTGTTTTCCTAACACACAAGGAAGACACTTTATTACTTCTACTTCTTTCATTATGTATTTCTTTTTCCCTCTACTGAAAATACTCACCGTACAGATTTACACAGTCAAAAAAAAAAATGTTCTCATTGTTACTACTGCAACGGCTGTTGGTAGTAATAAGAGCTTTTAGTTGGTAACTGTTCTGATGTAATTATATAAGGTATCTGCAGGGGTGGGAGACCCATGGCCTTCTGATTTCTAGATTGTTCTTTTTTAAGCACCAAAGGAAGAAAGAAGAGCTTCTTCTTTCTCTGCTGCACCCCCTTTTTAATATAAAAGGATTAGTTGTATAAAATCAGGATTCAGTCAAAAGGCCTCACTTCAGGACCTACAAGGCCACAGGTTTCCACCCCACTAGGTTTCTAAAAGATCAGAGCATTCTCAAGGAAGAAGGAAATTGTCCAAGAGACATCAAGAATAGAGAATCCGGAGACTTAAGAATTTTGTCACTAGGCAGCGCCCGTAGCTCAGTGGGTAGGGCGCTGGCCACATACACCCAGGCTGGCTATGCAACAATGACAACTCCAACGAAAAAAAAGCTGGATGTCGTGGCAGGTGCCTGTAGTTCCAGCTACTTGGGAGGATGAGGTAAGAGAATAGCTTAAGGCCAAGAGTTTGAGTATGCTGAGAGCTGTGATGTCACAGCACTCTACTGAAGATGACATAGTGAGACTCTGTCTCAAAAAAAAAAAATGAATTTTGTCTCAAAAAAAAGGAAGGAAAGGAGGGAGGGCGAGAGAAAGGGAGGGAGGGGAGGACGGGAAGGGGAAAGGAGAAGAGAATCAACAGAATTAGAATAGAGATAAAATGAAAACAGATAGGGTTCTGAGGACTATATAAGCATTTCATTATAAGGGGACAGAAAGGAGAAACTAAGTGAAAGAAAGACTTTTATCTTTTGTTCCACTCCCCTTGACCTGTGGGATGTTCATCAGAAGACAAGAGACACCCCAAAGACAGAAAAAGAGAAAAAGAAAAGAGATCGGGGAAGGGGCTGGAGACAAGGATTTTATAAAAGGAAGATTACTGAGCGAGCTGTCCCTCTCCATGTGAGAAAATTAATAAAAGAATTGATAATAGCTACAAATTGGAAGCAACCTATTATGTATATAATGGGATATTATTAATAAATAGCCATGAAAAAGATCAACTATAGCTCTTCACCCTAAGTTGCATGCCTCTCACACACATTACTGAGTGAAAGAAAATAGACCCTTTCTCCAAAAAATAAAAATAAAAAATACATACACTGTTTGTTCGATTTCCATTTATGTAAAGTTCAAAATCAGGTAAAACCAATTAATGGCATTATCAGGATAGTGTTAGCAGAGAGGGTGCATACCCAGAAAGTTTGTGCTGTTAACCACAGGGCCATATTCAGTCGTATTTTATTTTATTTTGGAGACAGAGTCTGAGTGTATCGCTCTCAGTAGAGTGCTGTAGTGTCACAGCTCACAGCAACCTCCAGTTCTTGGACTTAGGCGATTCTCTTGCCTCAGTCTCCTGAGTAGCTGGGACTATAGGCACCTGCCACAACAGCCGGCTATTTGTTGTTGTTGTTGTTGTTGTTGTTGCCGTTTGGCCAGGGCGAGGTTCAAACCCGCCACCCTTGGTATATGGGGCCGGCGCCCTACCCACTGAGCCACAGGTGCCACCCTCAGTCGTATTTTAAATGAGGACCCTAACTAAGTGGGCTTCCCTGTTGTGGGACTGGCTGAGCAAATTCCTTACCACCATCACCCTTTCAGGCTCCCCACCCTAAAAATCCCCTTTGTCTTCTCCCCAGAGAGAATCCTCTGCCTCCTGGCTAGAGAGCATAAGGGCATATAGGAGCAGAATGGGTTGGGGCTCTCCTATTAATGTCGTCCACTACTTTCTGAAAGGTCCCCACTGTTCTCTGGCCTGATTGATGCCCCCAAGTGCAGATTCCCTCCAGCTTAGTTTCTCTGGAGAGTTAGCCTTCAGTCTTTTGCTGGGATTTGAGAGAAGCAGTTATGTGGCTACATGGTTTGGGGAAAGTGGAAATGGGATAGGGAATTCTAGCTACTACTTACACAGACTTCAAAAGCACATCTGTCTTAGCCCCAGCACCCCCTGGAGCTGTGTGTGAGCCTGCTGGTTCCGACTCCCCTGCTGAGGCTTCCGGTGCACCTGCTGGATTGACTAGGCCAAAGCTCGCAGAAGAGACATCTGGTCGACCAACAGGCGCTAAGGTGACAAGATCCCGGGTCTAAGGTCAGCCACGAACGTCTGATCATCCGCGGGGCACTGTGGAGACCCAAGTTTCCTAACACCCACATGTGCTCTACATGGTTGTCATGCATGCCTGCCTGCCTGGCAAGAGAACCCAGGATGCTCATTCTTAGCTAGCTCCCGTGTTTCATATGCAGATGCGGGGGCCAAGGGAGGGGGATGTTACCAGGTAAGCAGAGAAAGAAAGGGGAGAGGGAGGGGAGGACAGAGGGATGGGTGTGGCAGCATCTCTTTTAGTAGTTCATAGGCGTCATGATCATGTGTTCGAGCACAAGTGTGAGATGTGCAGTGAGAGAAACAAGGGATAAAAGAAGAGAAAAGAAACCCCGAAAGTGGTGCCTTGGGACTCGCAGTAAGAACAAGTAAGCAACCTGCAGACACGGAGGACCGGCCCTCTCCGCAGCCAATTGGAGGCCAACAAGAGGTCAGGAGCTGGGGCCTCAGGGGGGGTTTTGCTCAGTTCAGAAACGCATGTGCCTGTGAGTGGGCGCAGCCCCTGGCTCAAGGATTAGGGCGCCGGCTCCATATTATACCGTGGGTGTTGGTTCAAGCCCGGACTCCGCCAGAACTGGAAAGCAAACAAACAAACCCATTTTCCGGAGCTCAACTAACTGAGCTGAAGCGATCCGCCCACTTAGACCTCCCAAAGTGCTACGATTACAGGCCTGAGCCACCTAATTCGATTTAGTTAAATATCCTCCCACACCTTGTTTCACTGTATCTGGAGAGATGTATGTGGGGGGGGGGGAAGCTATTGTTAAGTATAGAAGATAACGGGGGCGAGGCCTGTGGCTCAGTGAGCAAGGCCGGCCCGTATACGGAGGGTGGTGTGTTCAACCCCAGGCCAGGCCGAACTGCAACAAAACAGTAGCCGGGCGTTGTGGCGGCCGCCTGTAGTCCCAGGTACTCGGGAGACCGAGGCAGGATAATCGCCTAAGCCCAGGAGATGGAGGTTGCTGTGAGCTGTGTGACGCCTCGGCACTCTACCGAGCACAACAAAGTGAAACTCTGTCTCTACAGAAAAGAAAAAGAATACAAGTTAACGGGTGGCGCCTGTGGGTGAAAGGAGTAGGGTGCCGGCCCCATATACAGAGGAGGTGGGTGGCGAGAAAAACTGCCCCCTCCTCAAAATCCTTTAGCTGAAAGAGTTCGTCTGCGGGCACCCCCGCCCTCCCCCCGCATATTTCGGAGGTGGCGGATTCAAACCAAGCCCCGGCAAAAAACTGGTAAGAAAAAAAACAAGAAAGAACGAAGGAAGGAAGGGAGGAATGGAGGAAAGGAGAAAGGATGGGACAGAACAATGGAAGGAAGGAAGGAAGGAAGGAAAATGAAAGAGTAAAAGTGGTTCAGTGCCTGTTCCTCAGAGGAGTAGAGCACCGGCCCCAAGTACAAGAGGCGGCGGGTTGAAACCGGGCCCCAGTCAAACACCGCAGAAGAAGGAAAATATTTAATAAATAAATAGATAAATAAATAGGCTGGCGTGGGGTTAGGGGGTGGTGCATAGCACACTGGTTAAGGCACCAACCACATCCACCGAGGAGGCTGGCGGATTCCAGCCCTGTCTGACAAGCTAGACGATAATGACAACTGCAACAAAGCAAAAATACCCTGGCGCTGTGGCGGTCTCATGCAGTCCCAGGTACTTGGGAGGCTGAGGCCAGACAATCGTTAACGCCCAAGAGTTGGAGGTTCTTGAGAGCTGTGACACCACACCACGGCCATCTACGGAGGGTGACTCAGTGAACGTCTGCCTCACCAAAAAAAAAAAAAAAAAAAGAATCAAATGGACCAAAAAATAAATTAATAAATATTAAAATCAATCTAATAAACAAGTAAATAGACACGTAGCACAGTTTCTGGAACAGAAACCCTTCCTCTCTCCCAACCCCCGCTTTCCAATCCAGAAAAGAACTTCAGTAATGAGTTAAGTGTTTTCTGTTTTTTTGTTTTTTTTTTTGTAGAGACAGAGTGTCACTTTATGCCCTTCGGGTAGAGTGCCATGGCATCACACAGCTCACAGCAACTTCCAACTCCTGGGCTTAAGCGATTCTCTTGCCTCAGCCTCCCGAGTAGCTGGGACGACAGGAGCCCGCCATCATGCCCAGCTATTTTTTGGTTGCAGTTCAGCCGGGGCCGGGTTTGAACCCGCCACCCTCGGGCTGTGGGGCCGGCGCCTTACCGACTGAGCCACAGGCGCCGCCCCTCAGTTAAGTTTTCGACCTTTATTTCTGATCTGTTCCGTTTTACAGAAGAGCTAAGCAGCCAAGCACAGAGGCGCTGACATGAACTGACCTGACCTGACCTGACCGGAGCCGAGGTTGAAGGGAAAAACTCCTAGGATCTGTCCCCGCCCTTCTCCGCACCACCTCCCCACTGGGTTTGAGAGGACGGATCTGTCCCCGGGGAACAGCTCCATACACACCCAAAGAAGTTATGTGGTCGGGGCGGTTGATCTCCACTCTGATGCTAGCATTCTGGGAGGCCGAGGCCGGTGGAGACAGGAGACGACCGCCCCACACCACACCATCGTCCCACCTGTTCGGGAGTCTGAAGCAAAAGCATCCCTGGAGCTCAAGAATTCGAGCGTGCTGTGACTTGTGAATGGCGCCACTCCGCTCTTCCCAGTGAAGGTGGACTGAGGGTGTATGGCCAAAAAATATATAAATAAATAAATATATAATCCCACACACATATACTGTCCTAGCTGGTGGTGCAGACCTGAATGAAGAAGAGGTTTTTGTTTTTATTTTGATAGGAATGACACACCCCCTAGGCTCCCACGCTGCCGAGTTCGCTCCTGTGCTCTAGTAGTTACACAGGAGGCAAGCAGTGCGTATTGTCAGAGCAACCGTTTCAGAATAAAGGGAGAGTGAGAACGAGGGGGAAGAGAGACGGAGAGGCGGGAGAAAGGGAGGGAGAGACGGAGAGAGAGAGAAGACGAACAGGAAAGAAGGAACACGGGGTTTGGAGGAGCGAGGCGAGTCTCAGAGCCTCAGGGGAACCACAACTTATACAAGGCCGCTACCTTCTGGACTGACTAGGCCAAAGCACGCAGAAGAGACATCTGGTCGAGCAACAGGCGCTAAGGTGACAAGATCCCCGCTCTAAGGTCGGCTACGGACGTCTGCTCATCCGCCGGGCACTGTGGAGACCCAAGTTTCCTAATACCCACATGTGCTCTACGTGGGAGTCATGCATGCCTGCCTGCCTGGCAGGAGAACCTGGCGTGCTCATTCTTAGCTAGCTCTGGTGTTTCATATGCAGGTGCGGGGGGCCAGGGGAGGGGGGATGTTACGAGGGAAGGAGAGAAAGAAAGGGGAGAGGGAGTGGAGGACGGAGGGATGTGTGTCGCAGCATCTCCTTTAGTCGTTCATAGGCGTCACGATCATGTGTTCCAGCACAAGTGTGAGATGTGCAATGAGAGAAACAAGGGATAAAAGAAGAAAACAGAAACCCCGAAAGTGGTGCCTTGGGACACGCAGTCAGAACAAGTCAGCAACCTGCAGACACGGAGGACCGGCCCTCTCCGCAGCCAATTGGAAGCCGACAAGAGGTCAGGAGCTGGGGCCTCAGCGGGGGTTTTGCTCAGTTCAGAAACGCGTGTGCCCCTGGCTCAAGGATTAGGGCGTCGGCCCCATATTATACCGTGGGTGTTGGTTCAAGCCCGAACTCCGCCAGAACTGGAAAGCAAACAAACAAACCCATTTTCGGGAGCTCAACTCAGTGAGCTGAAGCGATCCGCCCACCTAGACCTCCCAAAGTGCTATGATTACAGGCCTGAGCCGCCTCACGTCGCCAAGCCTAATTCGATTTAGTTAAACATCCTTCTCCCACACCTGGTTTCACTGTATCTGGAGAGGTGTATGTGTGTGGGGGAAGCTCTTGTTAAGTATAGAAGATAACGGGGGCGGGGCCTGTGGCTCAGTGAGCAAGGCGCCGGCCCCATATACGGAGGGTGGTGTGTTCAACCCCAGGCCCGGCCGAACTGCAACAAAAAAGTAGCCGGGCGTTGTGGCGGCCGCCTGTAGTCCCAGCTACTCGGGAGACCGAGGCAGGATAATCGCCTAAGCCCAGGAGATAGAGGTTGCTGTGAGCTGTGTGACGCCTTGGCACTCTACCGAGGGCAGTAAAGTGAAACTCTGTCTCTACAAAAAGGAAAAAGAATACAAGTTAACGGGTGGCGCCTGTGGGTGAAAGGAGTAGGGTGCCGGCCCCATATACAGAGGAGGTGGGTGGCGAGAAAAACTGCCCCCTCCTCAAAACCATTTAGTTGAAAGAGTTCGCCTGCCGGCACCCCCGCCCTCCCCCCGCATATTTCGGAGGTGGCGGGTTCAAACCAAGCCCCGGCAAAAAACTGGAAAGAAAAAAAACAAGAAAGAACGAAGGAAGAAAGGGAGGGATGGAGGGAAGGAGAAAGGATGGGACGGAACGATGGAAGGAAGGAAGGAAGGAAGGAAGGAAGGAAGGAAGGAAGGAAGGAAGGAAGGAAGGAAGGAAGGAAGGAAGGAAGGAAGGAAGGAAGGAAGGAAGGAAGGAAGGAAGGAAGGAAGGAAGGAATAGGAAAGAGTAATGGTAGTTCAGTGCCTGTTCCTCAGAGGAGTAGGGCACCGGCCCCAAGTAACAGAGGCGGCGGGTTGAAACCGGGCCCCAATCAAACAGCGCAGAAGAAGGAAAATATTTAATAAATAAATAGATAAATAAATAGGCTGGCGTGGGGTGGGGGTTGGTGCATAGCACACTGGTTAAGGCACCAACCACATTCACCGAGGAGGCTGGCTGATTCCAGACCTGTCTGACAACCTTAACAACAATGACAACTGCAACAAAGCAAAAATACCCCGGCGCTGTGGCGATCTCATGCAGTCCCAGGTACTTGGGAGGCTGCGGCCAGACAATCATTACGCCCAAGAGTTGGAGGTTCTTGAGAGCTTGACACCACACCACGGCCAATCTAATAAAGAAGTAAATACAGGGGGGGCGCCTGTGGCTCAGTGAGTAGGGCGCCGGCCCCATATGCCGAGGGTGGTGGTTTCGGACCCAGCCCCGGCCAAACTGCAACAGAAAAATAGCCGGGCGTTGTGGCGGGCGCCTGTAGTCCCGGCTGCTCAGGAGGCTGAAGCAAGAGAATCGCGGAAGCCCAGGAGTTACAGGTTGTTGTGAGCCATGTGACGCCACGGCACTCTACCTGAGGGCGGTACAGTGAGACTCTGTCTCTACAAAAAAATAAATAAATATATAAATAAATAAAAATAAATAAATAAAAATAAAGATGTAAATACACACGTAGCACAGTTCCTGGAACAGAAACCCTTCCTCTCCCCCAACCCCCGCTTTCCAAACCAGAAAAAAACTTCAGTAATGAATTAAGTGTTTTTTTTTTGTAGAGACAGAGTGTCACTTTATGCCCTTCGGGTAGAGTGCCATGGCATGACACAGCTCACAGCAACTTCCAACTCCTGCGCTTAAGCGATTCTCTTGCCTCAGCCTCCCGAGTAGCTGGGACGACAGGAGCCCGCCACCATGCCCAGCTATTTTTGGTTGCAGTTCAGCCGGGGCCGGGTTTGAACCCGCCACCCTCGGTATGTGGGGCCGGCGCCTTACCGACTGAGCCACATGTGCCGCCCCCTCAGTTAAGTTTTCGACTTTTATTTTTGATCTGTTCCGTTTTACAGAAGAGCAAAGCAAAAATACCCCGGCGCTGTGGCGGTCTCATGCAGTCCCAGGTACTTGGGAGGCTGAGGCCAAACAATCGTTAACGCCCAAGAGTTGGAGGTTCTTGAGAGCTGTGACACCACACCACGGCAATCTACGGAGGGTGACTCAGTGAAGGTCTGCCTCACCAAAAAAAAAAGAAAAAGAATCAAATGGACCAAAAAATAAATTAATAAATATTAAAATCAATCTAATAAACAAGTAAATAGACACTTAGCACACTTCCTGGAACAGAAACCCTGCCTCTCTCCCAACCCCCGCTTTCCAATCCAGAAAAGAACTTCAGTAATGAGTTAAGTGTTTTTTTTTGTAGAGACAGAGTGTCACTTTATGCACTTCGGGTAGAGTGCCATGGCATCACACAGCTCACAGCAACCTCCAACTCCTGGGCTTAAGCGATTCTCTTGCCTTAGCCTCCCGAGTAGCTGGGACTAAAGACGCCCGCCACAAGGCCTAGCAATTTTTTGGTTGCAGTTCAGCTGGGGCCGGGTTTGAATCCGCCACCCTCGTTATATGGGGCAGGCGCCTTACAGACTGAGCCACAGGCGCCGCCCCTCAGTTAAGTTTTCGACCTTTCTTTCTGATCTGTTCCGTTTTACAGGAGAGCTAGGTAGCCAAACACTGAGGCGCTGACCTGACCTGACCCGAGAGCCCAGGTTGAAGGGAAGAACGCCTAGGATCTGTTCCAGCCCTTCCCCGCACCGCCTCCACACTGGGCTTTGAGAGGACGGATCTGTCCTTCGCGGAACAGCTGCATACAGACACAAAGAAGTTACGGGGCCGGGGTGGTTGATCTCCACTCTAATGCTAGCATTCTGGGAGGCCCAGGCCGGTGGAGACAGGAGACGACCGCCCCCCTCCCCACCATAGTCCCAGCTGTTCGGGAATCTGAAGCAGAAGCATCCCTGGAGCTCAAGAATTCCAGTGTGCTGTGACTTGTGAATGGCGAGACCCCGCTCTTCCTGTGGAAGGTGGACTGAGAGTTTATGGGCAAAAAAAATCTATGAATAAATAATTATATAATCCCACAGACATATATTGTCCTAGCTGGTTGTGTAGACGTGAATGAAGAAGAGTTGTTTTTTTGTTTTTTTGTTTTTTTTTGATAGAAATGACACACCCCCTAGGCTCACACGCTGCCCCGCTCGCTCCTCAGCTCTAGTAGTTACACAGGAGGCAAGCAGTGCATAGTGTCAGAAGAACCGTTTCAGGATAAAGGGAGAGAGAGAATGAGGGGGGTCGAGAGAGAGAGCTGGGAGAAAGGGAGGAGGAGAGGGAGAGAGAGAGAGGGAGACAGAGAGAGCAGACGAACACGAAAGCAGGAACACGGGGTTTGGAGGGGCTAGGCGAGGCTCCGAGCCTCAGGGGGACCAGAACTTATACACGGCCGCCACCTGCTGGACTGAGTGGACTGAGTACGCCAAAGCACGCAGAAGAGACATCTGGTGGACCGACAGGCGCTAAGGTGACAAGATCCCCGGTCTGAGGTCGGCCACGGACGTCTGGTCATCGGCGGGGCACTGGGGAGACCGAAGTTACCTAACACCCACGTGGAGCACATGTCATGCATGCCTGCCTGCCTGGCAAGAGAACACGGGGTGCTCATTCCTCGCTAGCTCAGGTGTTTCATATGCAGGTGCGGGTGCCTGGGAGGGATGTTACCAGGGAAGGAGAGAAAGAAAGGGGAGAGGGAGGGAAGGAGGGAGGGATGCGTGTCGCAGCATCTCCTTTAGTAGTTCATAAGCGTCATGATGATGTGTTCGAGCACACGTGTGAGATGTGGAAAGAGAGAAAGAGAGAAACAAGGGAAGAAAGAAGAAAAAAGAAACCCCGAAAGTGGTGCCTTTGGCCACGCAGTCACAACAAGTCAGCAACCTGCAGAAACGCAGGACCGGCACGCTCCGCAGCCAATTGGAGGCCCACAAGAGGTCAGGGTCTGCGGCCTCAGAGGGGGTGGGTGAGTGGGTGGGGTTGCTCAGTTCAGAAACGCGTGTGCGTGTGAGTGGGCGCAGTCCGTGGCTCAAGGAGCAGGGCGCCGGCCCCATATTATACCGTGGGTGTTGGTTCAAGCCCGAACTCCGCCAGAACTGGAAAACAAAGAAACAAACAAATTTTCGGGAGCTCAACTCAGTGAGCTGAAGCGATCCGCCCACCTAGACCTCCCAAAGTGCTAGGATTACGGGCCTGAGCCACCTCACGGTCGCCCAGCCTAATTCGATTTAGTTAAATATCATTCTCCCACACCTGGTTTCACTGTATCTGGAGAGTTGTATGTGTGGCGGGGGGAAGCTTTTGTTAAGAATGGAAGAGAACGGGGGCGGGTCCTGTGGCTCAGTGAGCAGGGCGCCGGCCCCATATACCGAGGGTGGTGGGTTCAAACCCAGCCCCGGCCGAACTGCAACAAAAAAATAGCCGGGCATTGTGGCAGGTGCCTGTAGTCCCAGCTACTCGGCAGGCTGAGGCTGGAGAATGGCCTAAGTCCAGGAGTTGGAGGTTGCTGTGAGCTGTGTGACGCCGCGGCACTCTACAGAGGGCAATAGAGTGAAACTCTGTCTCTACAGAAAAGAAAAAGAATAGAAGTTGACGGGTGGCGCCTGTGGGTGAAAGGAGTAGTGTGCCGGCCCCATATACAGAGGCGGTGGCTGGCAAGAAAAACTGCCCCCTCCTCAACATCATTTAGTTGAAAGAGTTCGCCTGCGGGCACCCCCGCCCAACCCTCCCGCATATGCGGGAGGTGGCGGGGTCAAACCAAGCCCTGGCCAAAAACTGGAAAGGAAATGAACGAGAAAGAAGGATGGAAGGAAGAGAGGGAGAAAGGGAGGGACAAAGGATGGGACGGAAGGAAGGCAGGCAGGAAGGAAGGAAGGCAGGAAGGAAGGAAGGATGGAAGGCAGGAAGGAAAATCCAAGAGTAAAAGTTGTTCATTGCCTGTGGCTCAGAGGGGTAGGGCACCGGCCCCATGTACTGCAGGTGGCGGGTTGAAAGCGGGCCCCAGTCAAACACCGCAAAAGAAGGAAAATATTAAAAAAATAAATAGATAAATAAATAGGCTGGGGTGGGGTGGGGGGGGTGGTGCATAGCCCAGTGGTTAAGGCACCAACCACATCCACCCAGGAGGGTGGCGGATTCCAGCCCTGCCTGACAAGCTAAACAACAATGACAACTGCAACAAAGCAAAAATACCCCAGCGTTGTGGCTGGCTCATGCAGTCCCAGGTACTTGGGACGCTGAGGCCAGAGAATCCTTAATGCCCAGGAGTTGGAGGTTCTTGTGAGCTGTGACAGCACACCAAAGCAATCTACGGAGGGTGACTCAGTGAGAGTCTGCCTCACCAAGAAAAAGAAAAAAAATCAAATGAACGAAAAAAAATAAATAAATATTAAAATGCATCAAATAAAGAAGTAAATGGTCACGTAGCACAGTTCCTGGAACAGAAACCCTACCTCTTCCCCGACACCCGCTTTCCAGTCCAGAGAAAAACACCAGTCGTCAGTTAAGTTTCGTTTGTTTGTTTGTTTGTTTGTTTGTTTGTAGAGACAGAGTGTCACTTTATAACCCTCGGGTCCAGTGCCATGGCATCACACAGCTCACAGCAACCTCCAACTCCTGGGCTTAAGCGATTCTCTTGCCTCAGCCTCCCGAGTAGCTGGGACTACAGACGCCCGCCCCAAGGCCCAGCAATTTTTTGGGTGCAGTTCAGCCGGGGCCGGGTTTGAATCTGCCACCCTCGTTATATGGGGCAGGCGCCTTACAGACTGAGCCACAGGCACCGCCCCTCAGTTAAGTTTTCGACCTTTCTTTCTGATCTGTTCCGTTTTACAGGAGAGCTAGGTAGCCAAACACTGAGGCGCTGACCTGACCTGACCCGAGAGCCGAGGTTGAAGGGAAGAACGCCTAGGATCTGTCCCCGCCCTTCCCCGCACCGCCTCCCCACTGGGCTTTGACAGGACGGATCTGTCCTTCGCGGAAATGCTGCATACAGGCACAAAGAAGTTACGGGGCCGGGGGCGGTTGATCTCCACTCTAATGCTAGCATTCTGGGAGGCCGAGGCCGGTGGAGACAGGAGACGACCGCCCTCCTCCCCACCATTGACCCAGCTGTTCGGGAATCTGAAGCAGAAGCATCCCTGGAGCTCAAGAATTCCAGTGTGCTGTGACTTGTGAATGGCGAGACCCCGCTCTTCCTATGGAAGGTGGACTGAGAGTGTATGGGCAAAAAAAATCTATGAATAAATAATTATATAATCCCACAGACATACATTGTCCTAGCTGGTTGTGTAGACGTGAATGAAGAAGAGTTGTTTTTTTGTTTTTTTTGTTTTTTTTTTTGATAGAAATGACACACCCCCTAGGCTCACACGCTGCCCCGCTCGCTCCTCAGCTCTAGTAGTTACATAGGAGGCAAGCAGTGCATAGTGTCAGAAGAACCGTTTCAGAATAAAGGGAGAGAGAGAATGAGGGGGGTAGAGAGAGAGAGCTGGGAGAAAGGGAGGGGGAGAGGGAGAGAGAGAGAGGGAGATAGAGAGAGCAGACGAACACGAAAGCAGGAACACGGGGTTTGGAGGGGCTAGGCGAGGCTCCGAGCCTCAGGGGGACCAGAACTTATACACGGCCGCCACCTGCTGGACTGAGTACGCCAAAGCACGCAGAAGAGACATCTGGTGGACCGACAGGCGCTAAGGTGACAAGATCCCCGGTCTGAGGTCGGCCACGGACGTCTGGTCATCGGCGGGGCACTGGGGAGACCGAAGTTACCTAACACCCACGTGGAGCACATGTCATGCATGCCTGCCTGCCTGGCAAGAGAACGCGGGGTGCTCATTCCTCGGTAGCTCAGGTGTTTCATATGCAGGTGCGGGTGCCTGGGGGGATGTTACCAGGGAAGGAGATAAAGAAAGGGGAGAGGGAGGGATGCGTGTCGCAGCATCTCCTTTAGTAGTTCATAAGCGTCATGATGATGTGTTCGAGCACACGTGTGAGATGTGGAAAGAGAGAAAGAGAGAAACAAGGGAAGAAAGAAGAAAAAAGAAACCCCGAAAGTGGTGCCTTTGGCCACGCAGTCACAACAAGTCAGCAACCTGCAGAAACGCAGGACCGGCACGCTCCGCAGCCAATTGGAGGCCCACAAGAGGTCAGGGTCTGCGGCCTCAGCGGGTGTAGGTGGGTGGGTGGGGTTGCTCGGTTCAGAAACGCGTGTGCGTTTGAGTGGGCGCAGTCCGTGGCTCAAGGAGTAGGGGCCGGCCCCATACTATACCGTGGGTGTTGGTTCAAGCCCTGACTCCGCCAGAACTGGAAAACAAAGAAACAAACAAATTTTCGGGAGGTCAATTCAGTGAGCTGAAGTGATCCGCCCACCTAGAACTCCCAAGTTCTATGATTACAGTCCTGTGCCACCTCACATCGCCCAGCCTAATTCGATTTAGTTAAATATCATTCTCCCACACCTGGTTTCACTGTATCTGGAGAGTTGTATGTGTGGCGGGGGGAAGCTATTGTTAAGAATGGAATAGGACCGGGGCGGGTCCTGTGGCTCAGTGAGCAGGGCGCCGGCCCCATATTCCGAGGGTGTTGGTTTCAAACCCAGCCCCGGCCCAACTGCAACAAAAAAATAGCCAGGCATTGTGGCGCGCGCCTGTAGTCCCAGCTGTACTACCTTATGTAGTGATTCTTCTGATGGATCTGGGGAAAGCAAATTGTAAATCTTCTGGAAAGTATTCACTAGTCTAGATGCCATTAAAAACATTGATGATTCTCCTGTAGTCCCAGCTACTCAGGAGGCTGAGGCAAGAGAATCACTTAAGCCCAGGCGTTGGAGGTTGCTGTGAGCTGGGTGAGGCCACGCTACTCTACCGAGGGCCACAAAATGAAACTCTGCCTCTACAAAAAAAAATAATAATAATAAAAAAAAATTGATGATTCATGAGAAGGTATCAAAACAGCAATATTAACAGGAGTTTTGAACAAGTTGATTTCAACCCTCATGGATGACTTGAGAGGTTTAATTTTTAATGTAGTAAGAAACTGGTAATAGCAAGAAAATCAGAATTGGAATTGGAGCCTAACTATATGCTGAATTGCTGTAATCTCATGATAAAACATGAACAGCTGAGTAGGAGGCTTCTTAATGAGCAAGGAAAGTGCATCCTTGAGATAGAACTGCTAGTGAAAGTGCAGTGAACATTGTTAAAAGGATTATGTAAACTTAGTTGATAAAGCAGTGTCAGGATTTGAGAGAATTTTGAAAGAAATTCCACTGTGGGTAAAATACTATCAAACAGATAAATGTTTTGTAAAGGGAAAAGTCAACAGATGCAGCAAAATGTATTGTTGTCTATGAAATTTCCACAGCCACCTCCACCATCAGCAGCTAGCACCCCTGTCATTCAGTCAGCCATCAACATTGAAGCAGGATCCTCAATCAGCAAAAAGATTATGACCTGCTGAAGGCTCAGATGATTGTTAGCACTTTTTGACAATAAAGGATTTTTAATTAAGGTATGTATGTTGTTTTCTTGAACATAATACTATTGCACACTTAATAGACTACAGTATAATATAAACATAACTTTCATTTGCACTGGGAAACCCACACATTTGTGTGACTTGCTTTCTTGTAATTTGCATTACTGCAATCACCTGAGATCTGAGCCCATAATATGTTTGAGGTATACCTGTATTTTTAACTCATCTCCTAGCAAAACAAATTTCCCAATTTTTCCTGACCATGCATCTTTTGGAAGGATTATCTCCAACCCAACATCAAATCCCAACCCTGGGGGTTTTCTTCTGCTGACTGACTGAATACTGACTACTACCTTATTCTCCCAGTCTTCATTTTTCACTACTCAGGTGATCACAAAAACAAAATCAATTCTTATCCCCCAACCCCTGCTGCGGTCTCCAATACTGGGCTTGGTTTCTGCAGTAAAGAAGATCTTGCTCCAAAAATCAGCCCTGTTACTTCTCGGCTATGAGAGGTTGGATGTGCTATTTAAGAAATTCATAAGTGCCCATTTCTTTGTCTGTAAAATGGGGATAACTGATATCTGAGAGTGGTTGTGAAGGTGAAATAACTAAAAGAATGCCAAGTCTCTGAAACGTAAGTATGTCCTCCCTACTGAATCAATTCTTTCTCCTTTGTTTCAGAAGGCCGCTCCCATCCTCCTCTTGAATAAGGCAGCCCAAATCTACCTTGTCACGTTGAAAAAACAGAAGTGCCCCAAAGCTCTGTACTGTTGTGGCTTACAGAAACTTCTCTGGGAGGTTTCCAAAGCATGCTCTGCAGAATAGTTGCTCTACAAGTCACTGTAGAAAAAAAGTCTCAGAAGAAATAAATGTGAGAATACTGTGCATTGGAGCTTTAACTTGGAGAGTCATGGCACATATTTACTTGCTAAAGTTTCTGGAAAAAAAGTCCTGCATTAAAGAAATACATTTAATCAAGTATTTTACACACTTATTTGATGGTGAGTCCCTTACTTATGTAAGACATTTATTATCTTAAAGGACATGTTGTGGTCTGTTCACTTGGTCCCAGTCATCTCAGCTCCCTCCCTTTTAGCAATAATTCATGATTCAGAAGTTTGAACTGGAGGAAGTATACTTTAGATTAATAGAGAACAACCTGCTCCTACATATTATAAGCTATGCATGAAATAACACAGACTTCGGACCTATTAACAGGTTGTCAAAATAAGACATGGTAAATGCAGAAGGCACTAAAGCAGTGATTTTTCAACTGCAAAAATATTTGAAGATCATTACATTATTTTCCAAAGAAGTTCAAAACAGTCCTTTTTGATCGACATAATTTAAGTGTGCCATGAGATTAAAAAGGTTGAAAAACATTGCTTTAGAGACGCATAGATTTTCTCATTCTATAGAGCTTAGCCTCCTCTAAACCTCTGAGAGAGGCTGTGCAAATGGCACAGGTCAGTCAGAAAGGGCGATACTGTGGGAACCCCCACTTGTGTAGAAGCCAGTCGCATTCCCAACACCAGGCTGCCTCCAAAGGTGTCAGGTGAGGCTGCAGGTTCCCAGGGGTTGGCAGAGCTCAGGTGCTCCGCATCAGTTCTGAAGTCCTGCCTGATTACCCAATCAAGGATGAGACACCGGGGGCTGGGAATTCTGTCCTCCAGTGCCCTCGTATTATCCTCAAGCAGCGTGGATTCTCAGTTCTGAACCCTAAGTGAAACAAGGAACTGGGGCTAGCAGCTTCTTCCATCTAAAGTCCCAGGCCCTGCTACTGCCCCATTCCTCCTAAGGAGCCATCTTTCTCTGCACCCAAGCTTCGCTTTCTAGAAGTGCTGGTATTAACCAGGCTGCAGCTGGCATTAGCTAGAATCCACACTGCGGGCTGCTGCTTTGAGGAAAGAGCAGAGCGAAGGACCAGGCTGCCCCCCAGTGGGAAACTGGCAAAGAGCAGCGACGCTTCCAATCAGTGGCCACCTTGCAGGAGGGAGCATTTCAAGGAAGCGAAAAGGCTCCCGCATTTTCTGCTCTGAGGACCCTCTTGAGAACATCTGGGGAGGAAATTGGGGGTGCGGATTCTTTACCAATGCGGGGCGTGGTGGGAGGCGCGTGGACAAAAAATGGGCGAACGCATTGTCAATCTCCCGACCCTATAAATATCCCCGGGTTAAATTCAGATTCCAGGTCCTCTCCTGGGAGATTTTCTTTAGCAAAATTTTAGTGGTTTCTAACCAGCGTGATTCTGATCATCCAGCAAAATCTGAACATTCTGGGGTGGGATGCGACTTTCTGTTTGCAGTTCCCAGACCCTGGCAGGGGCGGAGAACTTGCGGATCCCTGGCACTGGACAGTCGCTCTCCCGGCCCGCGTTTGCTCAGCCCGCAGCCGCGTCTCTGGCGCCTCCTGGCGGGTCCGACCCGAGCCATCCACAGCCCGGCAATTTCCATGGCGACCCGGCTGCCAGGTGTTAGCATCCCACCTGCTTGTGAAGAGCCACCTATCTGCCCAGGCACTCATGGCGCCACCTGCAAAGGGGCAGTCTCCTCCAGAACGTCAGGCTAAGAAGTAACTCTCATTATTCTTATTGTTAACATTGCTTATTAGTTTAAGTACGTCTTGTGATCATCATTAAAACTAAGTTTTAAGAAGTGTTTTATGTTTGGAAGGGGAGAGGAATTTATGTGACATGTCTTTTCAGTACTTTTCCTTAATATTTTACTTTCAGATTCAAATGCTCAGGACAGACTGCCTGAGCTCCCTGGCTGAAGGAGTCTGGAAAGCCTACCTGAGCAACAATTTGCCTTTGCACATTCCTCCTACGGGGTAGAGGGACACTTGGTATGTGGCTGATATAAGGTTTCCAGACCGTGGACATTTTGGTCCTTTCTTTACTGCACTGATCTGTCTCCTGTCAAAAGGCTGCTGCCTCAGCTGAATCCACATGTAGGAGGTAGGTTTCCAGGTGGCCCATTGGGAAAGCAAAGGCTGTGTTCTCTAAAGCTCTGGGGGTGAGCTGCTGCTCAGAAACATAGGAACTATTCTAACCGACTTCCCCTGTGAGAGATACACGGACTGGAGGTGCTGGTTTTCTGCTTATCAATGTGGCCTGTGCATCACTTACAAGGTGTTTTAGGTAGTTTGGTCAGCATGTTTCAGCTAGTCAGGTTTTACCCTACAGGTCTTTATTTCTGGAATGGCCTGAAGGACTTTCAGAACCCTGGATGACCTCCAATTCAGGATGAGTTCTAGAGGCTAAATGGAAATCTAGACATCTCAGAAAGCCTGTGCTGGGGGAGGGGGGGTTCAAACAGAGGAGATGAGGGGGAATGCCAGGGAAGGATATTGCTCTACATGTCACAGTAACCCAAAAAAAAACTATGTCACATCCATGTCATAGACCAGAAAAGGGAGGCACAGAGAATTACAAAAACTTGCCCCTTGTGGATACCAGAGTCAAGCTCACCCACCTGATATGGCTTCTAAGGTCACACTTAGTGCTTTGAATTTAACTTGACTTTCTTTTGCCCTAACAGAGCTCTTAATTCATCCTCCACCCACTCCCTGTCCCATGAATTTAACCAAATTTATGTATTCATTCATTGATGAGCTATTTCATTTCTGCCCTCTTTCCTTTGACTCTGGTTCCACAGGAACAGAGACAATCACATTTGATTTATGAAGTTCTGTTTCTGGCACATGGTAGAAGTTTGATGAATGAATAAAGAATTAAGAGAGTGAGCGCTTCTGAGTTTTTGCATTTTTGTATAAATTATAAGGAGAAGGAAATGTAAGTGACATTTACAATTACCTTTTCTGGGTCAGGTGGCTGAGTATATTTTATCCCCATTTATTCTGTACTAGGAGATAGGAAAGTAATTTAAGTCTCATTCCCCCCACTTTTTTTAATGAATGAAGAAACAGAGGTTGAGTTAGCTGCCTAAAGACACACTGATAGTAGACCTGGGATTTAAATCCAGGATTGTTTGCCTGACTGCAGAATCCGTATATTTTCTATCTATCTATCTATCTGTTGTAGATCTTGCTGGGTTGCGCATGCTGATCTCAAACTCCTGCACTTGAGTGATCCTCCTGCATCAGCCTCCAAAATGCAGGGACTACTGCCATATGCCACAAGGCTCAGCAGAATCCATATTATTGTTATATGCTAGACCATCTGCTGAGTTGAAGTTCAACAGAATGTTGAAGTAGTGGCCAAGGGGAAGGTAGAATCTTTTTTTCCTAAGTGAAAAGTTTACAGTGAAAATTTGATAGTAGTTGAGTTACTCTGTAGCCCACCAACAAGACTGTTCAGGTGGATGAGATTAGACAGGAAGCACATGTATAATAATGAAGTACTGAGGCTGGAGAGAGTTCTTCCTTCTTTCTTTGGGGTCTTCCCTTAGGACGCTTTGAAGCTCTGGCCTTAAAGTAGGGACTGGGAACATGAGGAGAGTTTTAGCCACCAGCTACTTCCATTATAGGCTTGCTTGAGATGGAATTGCAGATTGTTTTGTTCTGCTATTTTAGATGCAAAAGGCATATTATACAAGCACCAGAAACAAAACAGTGGTGTCTGTTGGATTTGGGCAGGGAGAGTCTTGCTGCGGAACGTGTAGTGTTTTGTTAGAATCCGTGGTTTGTTTCCCAGTTTATCTTTGTAGAAGAATCTCTGCTGTGTTCTAATTGTTTACCAGTGTGCATATGGTTTGGCTTTCATAAAAAAACAACCTCTGTGTCCAGTTTGCAAGTGACACACTCTTCTGGTTCCCAGCCCTTCACTTAATGTGGTTGTGCTTCCATTTTTTCCCTCAGTTCAGTCACCGCACTAGTCCCCAGCTCTCTCTCAGTGTTGCCGGGTTTTATACTAACCACCTCCCTTGCCTCTGCCATGATTTCTGCTCTGCCTGGGATGACAGATAGTTAAGCAATCCCGCAGGCTGCTCTGGAGAAAGCTCGTGTCTTTTATGCATGCCTGTAGGTGGCATGTACAGACTGCAGTCTGAAAAGGGGCTGGATAGTAAAGCTTAATTCTTAGAAGTTATCAGTTAATTGCAAGGAACACCTATTGATGCAACAAAGTGCCTCAATGTGAGGTCCAAAACCAAATCTTGTCATTCAAGAAAGAAAGACTTATTAAGCAAATATCTGTTTGTCTGCATACAGACACTGCCAGTTCTGCATCGTGCTCTAAAGTATTGCAAACTGTAATTTTCACAACATTTTTTTTTTTTGTATTTAGCTTCAGATATTTTCTTTTTCATGGGAAAACTAGTTTATTTGTGTATAAATTAATGGCTTGCCAGTTTTGGATATAGAAACACAACTCAAATGTGTATTGGTTATGACAAGGCAGAAGTAACAAAATAATGAAAATCAAGAGGCTGCATATCCAAGAGGTAAGAGAAGGACTTCTAGAACCAGTAGACTTAGGCTGAGATTCTGGCTTTCCCACCTATATGATGTATGACCTTGAGCAAGTTACTTGACCTATTTGTACTTCTTTTTCAAAGTGTTAAGTGCTATGTGCTAGCAGTGATTGTATACTAGTACAATTATCTGACAATGGGCTTTCGTACTTTTATTGTTTATAGACAGGAAGCTGTGGAAAGAACACTGGGCTTTCAAAAGCCACAGGTTCCCTCATAACTTGGTGGCCCTGTACTGCCTGTGATCCTACTATCTCTGGACCTGCAAGTCTGTCTCTAATGAGTGACAGGTACAGTTGGCCTAGACAAAAGCCAAGTCATCTTTATCCCACTGGAGCACTAACAACACCCTTATCTGCATGATGGTGAAAAATTAGGCCAGTTTAAGGCAATGTGCAGTGTAATGAAAAGTGGGTAGAAAGACCATAAGTGCCCTTCAGACTAATTCCCACAGTTCTTATTTCTCACTTCTTGATGAGTGAGTCCAATCTGCTGAGGCTGTTTGGGCCAGCGGAGAATGAAATGTTCTTGGCTTCAAATGGGAAAAGAGAGAAATCAGCTACTTTGAAAAAACATTTTGGCAACTCCTTAAAAAGTGAAACACCAGAGTTACCATATGACCTGGAATTTCACCCCCGGATTTACACACAACAGAGTTTAAAACATATATCAACAACAACAAAAAAAAAACATGAGCATGAATGTTCATGACAGCCAAAAACTGAACAACTCAAAGGTCCAACAGATGAATAAATAAAAACGTCTACCCATTCAGAGGAACACCATTCGGCTATAAAAAGGAATGGAGTACTGAGAAAGACAGCAACATGGATTAAATTGGAAGACATCGTGCTTAGTGATAGAGCCAGATACAAAAGAATCATATATGATTACATTTAAACTGAAATGTCCAGAAGCAGTCCATATATACAGACAGAAAGTAGAAGGTGGTTGCCAGGGGAAGGCGTGGGAGTATAGAGGGGCTGTTAATAGGTCTGGGCTTTCCTTCTGGGTGACAAAGACATGCTGGAGTTGTGGTGATGATTATACAATGTTGTGAATATACTACAAAAACCACTGAACACTATGCCTGTCTGAATGATATCTCAATAAACAAAAGAAATCTCTGAAGTGAGAAGACACTCTAGGACAGTGGTCTCCAACCTTTTTGGCACCAGTGACCAGTTTTATGAAAGACAGCTTTCCCTCCTGGGCGCAGGGACTCATGCCTGTAATCCTAGCACTCTGGGAGGCTGAGGCCGGTGGACTGCCCTGAGATCACGGGTTCCAGACTAGCCTGAACAAGAACAAGACCCCGTCTCTAAAAATAGTTGGGTGTTGTGGCAGGTGCCTGTAGTTCGAGGCAGGGGCAGGAGGCTGAGGCAGGAGGATTACTTGAGCCCAGGATTCTGAGGTTGCTGTGAGTTATGATGCCATAGCACTTTACAGAGGGCAAGAAAGTGAGATTCTGTCTAAAAAAAAGACAGTTTGCAGATGGGAAATTCCCAGCGGGAGGGAGGTATCTGACAGGAGGCAGAGCTCAGGCAATGATGAAAGGATAGGGAGTGGCTGTCAATACAGATGAAGCTTTGCTCTTTTGCTCACTGCTTGTCTCCTGCCATGTGGCCCAGTTCCTAAGAGGCTAGGGACCAGTACCAGTTCACAGCCCAGAAGTTGTGTACTGCAGCTCTAGGAATTTATAGCTAAGCAATAGCATTAAGATTTGTGTTTAGAGATTCCCATGTTTACTTTGAACCTTGGGTAGACCTGTTTCATTTTGAGCATGTTATAATATTTATAAATGGGTACTTTTTACAAAATGTAAAATCATGAATCTTATACAAATATAAAATGAACACATATCAAGGGCTTTATTTAATTCATCAATTAACAAAGGAACTAGAAAGATGTTACAAGTTTAAAGGAGAATTGAAAAAATTAGAACTATATGGGCAATAAGTATTATGAAATGAATTTTCAAATAAATGTAAAAATGGTCTGCCCTCAGGGTAATAGTCAATTACATTTCACAAGACACAATTCCTTTGCATTTCTATGGACAAGCATCATTTACATTGTTATCAGTTTTTTTCCAATTTACAACATTGCAAAGTGGCTCAAAGTCAATAAAAAGCAGAGAAAACCACAGAAAGGTGTGCTAAAGAGGACGTTTAGCAACCAAACTATTTGCCCATCTCAAAATTCAAAAATTTTCCTGGCTTATCTGGGACATCGTAAGTACTTTGATGGTTGAATAATAGAAGATGAATGCTATTGTTTTTATCATGATTATCCTGAATATTACTTTGGGAGCTTGACAGAGGCTGCATAGAACATCTCCTTCTGCCACATGTTACATGCCTGAAATAATGAGTCTATTCCATCACTCAGTACTATGGTAGTAAAAATAGCACTAAAGCTGGACCAGGTGAATACGTTTCTTTTTCTCTGTTCAAACTACCTTTTGAAACTTGCAGCCTATAGGTTATTTGAAATGTGATATATTTTGCCATCGAGATCCAAAAAGCACCTCTTTTTTCATAGTGGACAGTGCAAGGTTCATCAACTTTTCTTACCACAGAAGTAATATTAAAACATAATGCAAAATGCAAGAGACTTGGCAACTTAATTAATGTGTCAAGCTAATGTCTAGATATCTGTTTTAATTTTGTATTACCTTTGACTCCATCAGACATGTACTTTATTATACTCAGGGATTATCTTTGACTATGTCAGATGTGCACTTTAGTGGATCATTTAGAGTGTTTTCTACTTTGTGCTCACTAGGAATTAGCATAATCTCATCAATGAAAGGGACTTTTATAATGCTCCATGGAATATCTGGATAATCACAATACCTTTGGAATATCAGGGAAAATACTTGACATATTCTTAAGGCAAATATAAAAAGAAATGTTGCCATCCTTACTTATAAGTTTTTTGCCAATACAGATAAAAGAAAATAAAACAGGTTGACAACAGCGTACTAGTTTCCAGATTCTGCTTTATTTTCTCTATCACCTGGCTAAAATGCTATCACTAAATGAAGAACTGAAGGAGTCTCAATAAATCTAAAGAATATCTTCACACACCTAATTTTTGCACGACCAAATATTCTAGGTTAAAAAGGTATTGATTCATATTGACCAATTCTGCAATCTTTAAGGATTTCATGATAGTGCTAAACTCTGCAATCCCTTCTATAAACACAGAATTGCTTTTAGTGTCTCTGTTCAGAGGGGCATTTTTTTGGGCTTTCATTTCTCTCTCCCTGCCATTTCTGGAGTCTGGGATATGATGCAGGAATTCTGTCAATTATATATATCTATATATATGTGTGTGTGTGTGTAATCTCAATTATGTACCCTGTGTTTATAAAATAGAACATTAGATAATCACATAGTCCCAGAAATAAAGAAAAAGACATACATCATTTGTGACTCTATTTAAAACCTTATTTTAATAAATTCTTATTTGCGAAACTTGGTAAATGTAGAATGTAAATGTTTTGGCACAGTAACTGAGATAACGCCAGAAAGGCTATGTTAACCACTGTGATAAAAATGTGTCAAATGGTTTATGAAGCGAGTCTATGATGCCCCATGATCATTTCAATGTATACAGTTATGATTTAATAAAAAAATAAATAAAATAAAATAAATTCTTCTTTATTGGACCACGGTGATTTTTCAGGATATCATGAATTAGCATCAGTATCTCAAAATTCCTAGAACTTTCAGTTTTCTCCTATCTCAGTGGAAAACCACTTTGATCACTTCTTTCATCTTCTAGAAAAATCCTGAGATATTCATGGTATATCACTTGGGCTGTGATGTAGAGTCTTTCCTCAAAAGAACCATAAACAGTCTGTGCACTGTGGTGTCTGAAACTGAGAATAGATTGTACACAGTATTCTGCCCATAAAAGCTAAAACTCATCTTGCCTAAATGTGACAAGTTATATCTTAGGTTGCAGTCAGTTTATTTCATTTCCATGATCAATCTTTCATTACTTATGCACATCTTGATTAATAAAACAGCAACAAATGTTTTATTTAAAATTAAACATTTTATTTTAAGACAATTGTAGATTCATTTATCAGTCAGGGTTCTACAGATATGGAGAATAAGGAGACATACACACATGCAGGAGAAGAGTCCAAGAACCAAGAATGCCAGTGTCGAAGGGGAGGAGAAGATGGATATCCCAGTTCAAGAAAGGAGCAAGTTTTCCCTTCTTCTGGCTTTTTGTTCTATTCAAGCCTTCAGTAGATTGGATGGGGCCATAAGGTAAGGGCCACTTTTAATCAGTTAACTGATTACTCATTTATTACAGAAAAACCCTCACAGATACACAAAGAATATGTTTTACCTGCTACGTGAGGATCATATAACCTACAAAAATTGAAAAATAAAATTAACTATAACAATTCACATGTATGTGTGGGAAACAATGCAGAGATTCCATTTACTCATATTCACTCAACCTTGACATCTGGCAAAATCCTAGTGAAATATCAGAATTAGGGCATCAGCACTGATACAGTAAATCACTAAGGATATGGACATGGTAAGAAAATACATAGCAGAGCTGAAGGAGTTGATAAAGGCATACAAGAAGCTTTGAAACACAATGGAGACTCTCTTAGACTGAATATGGAGAAGAAAGAATTTCAGAAATTGAAGACAAGAATTTTGAACTCTCATAAGCAGTCAAAGTGATACAAACAAACAGAACAAAAAATATTCCTTTAGTTATGGTATGATTCCAAAAAATGAAATATCTAATTTATAGGGATTCCTGAAGGAGAAGAGGATGATCCTAAAGGCACTGATGCTCTATGTCATGATACTATGGTGGAGATTTTCCAAAACATTTTTAGAGACACAGAAATTCAGATACTAGATAGTTTCAGAACCCCAGTATTACTCAGTCCTAACAAAGCAACTCCTAGAAACATTGTAATTAACATTTCTGAGATTAATATGAAACAGAAAATCCTGCAAGCAGCCAGGTGTAAGAAAAATCTTACCTAAAAAGGGAAAAAATCAGTATGACTGCAGACTCTTTAGCTAAAACTTTTCAAACCAGAAGAGGATGGCCATTGAACTTCAACTTTCTTAAAAAAAAATTTTTTTTCAGCCCAGAATCCAATATCCTGCTAAACCGAGCTTAATTTGTGATGGAGAAATCAAATATTTTACTTACATACAAATATTGAGGAAATTTGCCATAACTGGACCAGCTCTACAAAAAGTACTCAGACCCATTCTTCATAATGACCAACAGGACAGTCCATCACCCAAGTGAGAACACACAGAAATTAATGTAAAAAGCTCAGTGTCCACAATGATGAAAGAGATAAAAATAAGCTCTGGACCTCTTAAAAATGAGATGACCAAAATCCCCCCATATCTATCAATTCTTTCAATAAATGTGAATGGGTTGATTTTTTCTCTAAAGAGGCAAAGCCTGTCTGACTAGATAAAATAGCTCTGACCCTATATCTATTGTATCCAAAAAACACACCTACCCTCAAAGGATAAAACAAGACTTAGGGTTAAAGGGTGGAAAACAATAATCCAGGCAAATAGAAATCAAAAAACTGGGGTTGTAATCTTATTTTCAGATACAACTGGATTCAAATCAACAAAAATAAGGAAAGACAAGAGTGGACACTACATACTTATCAAGGGAAGCATACAACATAAAGAGATTTTAGTAATTAATGTTTATGCACTATACCTGAACACTCCTTAGTTTATAAAGAAAATCCTAAATGATCTGAACAATATGATATCTTCCTTCACTATAATAGTTGGAGATTTTAATACTCTTTTGACAGTACTGGACAGAGCCTCTTAGCAAAAACTAAACAAAGAAATAATGGACTTAAACATGACTATAGAACAAATTAGCTTAACAGACATAACATTTCATCATTTCATGAATTCATACCCAGCCCATGGATCATCCTCCAAAATTGATAATATCTTATGACACAAGTCTACTGTCAACGAATTTTAAGAAATTATTCCTTGTATCTTCTCATAACATCAATGGAAGTTGAAGTCAACAGCAACAGAAATCTCATACTCAAATAAAGTCATGGAAACTAAAAAAAACATGCTGAATGACTGCTGGGTCCAGGATGAGATTAAGAAGAAAATTATTTGATTTATTGAAAACAATGATAATGAAGCCACAAAATATCAAAACCTCTGTGTAACTTCAAAGGTAATCCAAAGAGGCAGATTATAGCATTAGATGCCTTCATCAATAAAACAGAGTGCGAGCAATTTGACAGGTTAATGGACTACTTCAAGCAAATGGTTAGGAAGAAAAATCCAACCCCAAACACAAACCCAGCAAAAGGAAAGAAATAACCAAAATTCTAGCAGAAGTAAATGAAATTGAAAACAAAAGAATCATTCGGAAGATCAGGGAAACAACAAGTTGATTCTCTAAAATGATTAGTAAAATTGATAAACCCTTGGCCAAACTAACCAGAAAAAAAAAAAGTAAGATCTCAAATAACTTCCATCAGAAATGAAAAAGGGTAAAAACAGCAGATACTACAAAAATACAAAGGTCCTCAGTGGATACTATAAAAAATTCTACATGCAGAAGTATGAAAGTGTAGAGAAAATGAAACTTTACCTGGAATCATACCACCTTTCTAAACTCAACCAGAAAGAATTAGAAATTTTCAATAGACCTATGTCAAGCACCAAAATAGCATTAACTATACAAAATATTCCAAAAAATAAAAGCCCTGGACCAGATGGTTTCACACCAGAATTCAACCAAACCTCTATAGAGGAAATTTGTATAATCTATTCCAAAGCAAGAAGGAAGAAATCCTTACCAGCACATTCTATGAAGCAAATATCACACTAATACTAAAACCAAGAAGAATCCAACAAAAAAAGATAACTATAGAACAATATTATTCATGCAAAAATATTCTATAGGATCTTGCCAAGCAGAACAAGAATATATTTAAAAAGTTATACATTACAATCAAGTAGGTTTTATCCCAGAAATATAAGGTTGTTTTAACATATTTAAACCATAAATTTAACTCACCATATAAATAAAATCAAAAGCAAAGACTATATGATTCTCTCAATTCATGCAAAAAGGCTTTTGGCAATATTCACCATCCTTTCTTGAGAAGAACACTTAAGAAAAAGGCATATATGGGACAATTCTTAAACTGATGGAAGCCATCTACAACAACCTCATAGCCAATATCACATAGGATGGAGTAAAAGTGAAAGCATTTCCACTCAGATGTGGAACTAGACAAGGATGTTCACTGTCACCAATGCGATTCAACATAGTGCTGGAAGTCCTAGCCAGGGTAATCAGGAAAGAGAAGGAGATCAAGGGTATTCAAGAGAACATGTCTTCACTATTATGGAATTGAAAATTAATACAATCTCTATGGAAAGAAGAATGGAGAATTCTCAAAAAACTAACAGTTGACCTTCCATGTGATCTTACAAATCCATTACTAGATATCTATCCAGAAGAACAAAAATCATCTTACCACAACAACATTTGAATGGATATGTTTATTCCAGCTCAATTCATAATTGCCAAGTCATGGAAGTAAACAAAATGTCCATCAACCTGTAACTGGATTAACAAACTCTGACATAAGTATAACATGAAGTATTATTCAGCCATAAGAAAAAATGGAGATTTCACATCTTTTATTTTTACCTGAATTGAATTGAAACGCATTCTTCTTAGCAAAGTAGCTCAAGGGGGGGGGAAGTATCCAATGTACTCAATACTAATATGAAACCAATATATAAACAATTACACTTCCAGACATATGATAAAACACAAATATAGTCTACTGAGAGGCAGGGGAAAAGAGTGGAGTGAGAGGGTGATTGGTGGAATCTCACCTAATCTGTACAATGTGAGAGTGTTTATCATGGCCCCTGGGTGAAGGGCTCAACTACATCTTGAACTTTACCTTGGAAGTGAAAAAAATTCAACATAAAAAATATGTACCCTTATATTATTTTGAAATTAAAAATTAGAATATTAGGGAAAAAATAACTTCAAGTAAAATGTTGAAAAGCAGCAGCAAAATGGCCATCCTTACCTGTTTAATCTTAATGAGAAGAGTTAAGTCTTTAACCCTAAACTACAATGTTAGCTAGGGGATTTTTTGAATCCTTTTAGCATGTCAAAAAAGTTTTGGGTTTTATTAATCGTAGATTTCTGAGTGTGATTTATGACAAAAAGGTGATACATTTTTTTCAAATACTTTTTTAATGCATTAATTGTAATTAATACTGACTCTCTTATCTATGAATATATTTTATTACATTAATTATGTTTGTACATTGAATGATCTTTGCACTCCCAGAATAAATCTCACTTAACCAAGATGAATGATGTTAATGTGCCGCTGGATTCACTTTGGTAGCATTTTGGTGATGATTTTGAAATCTACATTGCAGTACTGGTGTACAGTTTTCTTTTCTTGGGACATTTTTGTTATTGGGGCAATGCTTGCCTCAGAGACTGTTAGAAAGTGTTTCTTACTCCTCTATATATTTTAGAAGAATTTGAGAAGTTTTGATATAATCCCTTTAAGCGATTGTTAGAATTCAGCTGTGAAGCCATCTGGTTCTGGACTTTTCTTAATTGGACAGTTTTTAATTACTGGTTCAATTTACTTATATGTCTGCTCAAATTTTCTATTTCTTCTTAATTTAGTTTTAGATAATGTTTCCATAAATTTTCAACTTCATATGACTTAGTTAAATTTGTTGGCATCCAACTTTTCATAATATTCTCAGCTTTGTAATAATGGCTTTACTTTAACTTCTGGTGTTAGTAATTTGATTCTTTTCCTTTCTTTCTTTTTCAGTTTAGCTAAATGTTTGCCAATTTTGTTGATTATTTCAAAGAATCAACTTTAAGTTTAATAAATTCTCTTTTTTTAGTTCTACAATTCTTTTGTTGGAACTTCAACCCTTAATATTCTCTTCCTTATGCTATTTTTGTTGTATATTGCTTTTACACCTATTTTTCTATTTCCTTAAGGTAGAAAGTTAGGTTGTTCACTTCATCTTAATTCTTTGTTAATGCAATCATTTGAGTTTTAAATTTCATTCTGACAAATTTTTCTGAGAAAGTCTATATGTTTTGTTATGTTTTACTTCTATTTTTATTCTTATTTGAGTCAAAGTATTTCATAATTTCACTTGAAATTTTTCCTTTAACTCCTTGGTTGTGTGAAAGATTGTTGTTTTATTATCACATTGCAAATCTTTTGTTGTTTTTATTGTTGTTCTATATGACTTAAAAGACAAATATATAAAACAATAATTGAAACCTATGTTAATGGACACAAAATGTATAAAAATATAATTTATGACAATAACAACATCCAAGGAGTTAAAACTATAAAAGGGATGGGCGGCGTCTGTGGCTCAGTGAGTAGGGCGCCGGCCCCATATGCCGAGGGTGGCGGGTTCAAACCCAGCCCCGGCTGAACTGCAACAAAAAAATAGCCGGGCGTTGTGGCAGGCTCCTGTAGTCCCAGCTGCTCAGGAGGCTGAGGCAAGAAAATCGCATCAGCCCAAGAGTTAGAAGTTGCTGTGAGCTGTGTGACCACGGCACTCTACCCGAGGGAGGTACAGTGAGACTCTGTCTCTACAAAAAAAAAAAAAAAAAAAAAAAAAACTATGAAAGGGAATATCTGTTTACTGCTGAAATTAGTTCAGAGCTGATTCAAATTTGATTGTCATAAAGTTAAAATGTTAGCTACCATAGAATTAAAAAGAAATGTGCAATAACATTTGATATCTTTTATATTTACCTATATGTGTACCATTATACTTGTTTTTATTTCTTCATATGGCTTCAAGTGATCATTGAATGTCCTTTCATTTCAATCTGAAAGACTTTTTTAGTATGTATATGGGACAAGTCTACTAGTGATGAATATCCTTAATTGTTGTTTATTCAGGAAAGTCTTAATCTCTTCCTTGTTTCTGAATTACAATTTTGCCAGATATAAGAATCTTAGTTGTTCTTTTTTTTTTTTTTTTTTTTTGTCCAGCACTTTAAACATTTCATCCCACTGACTTCTGACCTTCATGGTTTCTTTTAAAGAATTAGCTACTTTGTTTTTGAAGATCCATTGCATTTAATTAGTATTCTCTCCTGCTGATTCTCTATCTTTGGATTTTGACAATTGTGATTATAATATTTCTTGATCTGGGTATCTTTGACTTTATACTGCTTGGAGTGTGTTGAGTTTCTTGCACGTCTTTCCAAATATTGGAAAATTTTAGTCATTCCTTTTCAAATATTTTTTTTCTGCCCCTATATATCTCTTCTCTTCCTCTGAGACTATCATTCTACATATATTGTTACACCTAATGGTGGACCGAAGGCTGCTGAGCCTCTGTGTATTGTTCTTCATTCTTGACACTTTTTGTTGTCAGACTAGACGATGGCAATTAACGTGCCACCAAGTTTGTACATTCTTTTTGGTAATTCAAATCTTCTGTTGATCCACTCTATGGGAATTTTTATTTCAGTCATTGAACTTCCTAGCTTCAGAATTTCTAACTTGGTTCATTTTTATAATTTCTGTCTTTTGGTTGGTTTTTTTTTTTTTTTTTCTATTTGATGAGACATTGCTTTTCTAGTTTCATTTTGCCCTTTGTCTATGGCTTTGTTAACTCTCTGAGTATATTTTTTTATTATTGTGTCTGTTCAGGCTGTTATAACAAAATAGTCTATATTGGGTGGCTTATAAACAGCAGAAATGTATTTTTCACAGTTCTGGAAGTTGTGATATCCAAATTAAGATGTTGCAAGATTCAGTGTCTGATGAGGATTCATTTTCTGATTTATAAAATAGTACCTTATGTAACCCCACATGGTGGAGGAGAGAAGGTGGCCCTCTCAGGCCTCTTTTATGAGGGCACTAACCCCATTCCTTGGGCTCCATTTTCATAACCTAATCATCTTCTAATACCCCTAATATTACCGCATTGCAAATTTGCTGATTAGATTTCAGCATGTGAGTTTGGGGAGTACAGGAACATTCAGACTATATTAAGTGTGTGTGTGTGTGTGTGTGTGTGAGTGAGTGTGTGTGTGTGTTTCTTTTTCTTCATATTCAATGCCTATCTTTCTTCCCTGGTAGCTTCTATTAATTTCTTTTATTCTCTATGAATGCATCAAACTTTCTTGCTTCTGTATAGGCTTTGGACCTTTTGAGTATGGTAATGTAAACATTCTGGATAACAGATTCTCCATTCCCTCAGGAGTTTGTGTTGGTGTTTATTATATGTTGTATTTTGGTTAGCGTCCTTCTAAACTGTCTTGCAAAGTCTATATTTTGTCATATATGACCACTGAAATCTATTCTTTGGATCAACAGTCACTTAATGTTTTGAAACATTTTCCTCACCTAGATCCAAGACAAGAAAAGAAAAATACAATACCTCCCCCAAACTTTGAATATTGGCACTGTTTCAGAGCAATTCTCTGCTGCTTATTCAGAGCACTATACCTTTGTCTTAGCCTTTACTTGTGGCTTGCAGGAGGAAAGCCAACCAAAACTACAGCTGGACTACTGCTCTGGCCTTTCTGAGTATGCTTTCAGCCCATAGCATTAATGTGATTTTTGGTATTCCCTGATAAAAATGGCAGCTTTTACAATTCCTTTTATTCCTGATGGATCTCCTTTACTAAATTTTTCTTCTTGGGATTTTTTTTTTAATTCAGGGGAATATGAGGATACATACAATTAGGTTACATTGTGTGAAATATAGGGGCATATGACTCACTTCCTGGGGAAGGAGACTTTCCCTTATTTTCTCAGGAGTTTTGTCTTAACTATCATTTGCCCTAATGTTATCTCTTACTCCTTTAACCCCAGCTGCTACAGCAGTACTCCAGAAGCCCCCATGAAAGACACCCAGCTTTGTGGTGAATATTTCAAGTTAGATGAAACAAAAGTAAGCCCTTGAACCATTCCTTAAGAGAGCCTCCAGATAGGTGGAAATGCACAACCATAATTCTTTAAGAATATGATCGGATATGCTGACTCTGGCACTCACAACTTGTACCAGGCATGCAGGCTGCTGTATTCAGAGCTGTTGCCCATCTGATGAGGCAAGCATTTAAAAAATAAATAAATCAAAATAAAATAAATAAAAAAATAAAAAACCGAAAAAAAATAAAATAAATAAAAATAAAAAAGCCACAGAGCTCTAATTACTGTGCATCAGCTCCTTCCTTACTTTATCATTCTGCTGGTGGTTGTCATTTTCTGACTGGATTCCAGAGTCAGCAAAAGTTTATTCTGAGAGTTTTTGCTCACTTATTAGTTGTTTTGGTGGAGAGAGAGCAAAAAAGTTTCTTGTAGTGCCATTTTTAGTGATATCAATCCAATTCTCACTTTTATATTCATATTTCTGCACAGTATTGTGAATATTCTGAGCCTCAGAAAAATTATTATTTCTTTTGTTTTTGCCATAATACCATAACAACCCCATTTTCACTTTTTGAATTATAATTCACTTGTTCACTGTATACTATCCACTCTGGGAAGTAAAATAGAAGATCATTACAATGGAAATCATAGTTTTGCCTTACCTGGCAAGAAATAATGGTAATAGGCATCATATATACAGAGTCTATAATTCAAAATAAGATAAAACAAAATTAAAATGATCTTGGTGACTTCATCAGCAAAACATAATTCAAAAATTGCATTATACTGTGCAATTAGCCTACGTAGATTCAGGCATACCTTGTACTTGGTTCTTGAATATTTTGTGAACTGACATAAAATTTCCCTGAGGTAAGTTTATATTAGAAAATGTATTGAGAATTAATAAAAAATTTTCAGTGGAGTGTTACATTTCCGTATGCAGAAATTATATGTTCTAAAAACCTATTTAACTTGCAATGTTGGTACCTCTGATAGAGTAAGAAAATAAAAGATAATTGACACATGAGGCTTGTTTAACATTTATTTATTTGCCCTTCTAATCATCTTTATTATTAATTATTTTGTAACATTAGGCCTTACATGGATACTAAACATTCATGAATTCAGAGACTATAAAAACAATTAATTTATTTCAATACTTTTATAAGATGTTAAACTGTACAGTAACTTCCATAATTAGAAATCAAAAAAAACAAAAAAAATCAAAATAAAAATTTATTTTATATTCTTATTTTCTTTTTGTAGGAAAGTAATTAACATTACCAGTGTTACCAAGGATGAACATTTTTAGTAGTTTAAATCTCTGCAAATAGTGTAATACTGAAGTTATAATGTCTTATTGGCCTGTTACCTTCAATTAAAAATAAATGCTTTAATATTTTTGAGACTAGAATAGTTATTTACAGCAAATTTTACAGATAATTTTATTGCTAAAATATGATAAATTTATTCCACTAACTCACATGCTTGGTAATGTAAACCTCATGAGGTATTTTCTTTCTGAATAAGGAAAATAAAAATAATTAAACAGTGTATATTGATCTGGTTCCCTTTCTCTTGATGTTAAATAAAAAGATCATCACCTCATGATCTTGATTATCAAGATGTAATGACATACTAATTCAACACACTACATTTTACTCTTATGTTTCTCTGAAGTGTTATATTCATTTCCTTTCATATTCGTTAACATAACATATATTTCAGTGTATCTAAAGGATGACTAGAATTGATTTCCTCCCTTCCTTCTCTTCTCCCTTTTTTTAATCTTTATTTTTCCTGTGTTTCCTTCTCTCTGTCTCTTTTTCTCTCTTTCTCACTTCTTTTTTAATTTGATGTTGCAGCTTGTAGACATGGAATTTTGAGAACTTCTTTCCTAAAAATAAATTCTATCTTATAAAATTGATAGCCATTAATGATATTTCAGTACACACTTGGGTAAAAAAAAAAAAAATTCCCACTACAATCATTTTAACATGCTCATTAAGGTCTATAGCTAATTAAAAATTGTTAAATTATACTGTGTTGAAATTTATTTTTTCAATAATATACATGTATTTATGATCAAGTTTCATTCAGACCTTTTGTCATATAATCAGGTTATTTAAAAAATAACCTAATCCTAAGTATCACAAGAATGGAAAAACAAATACCACATGTACTCAGTACTAAACTGGAATTAGTTAATCAATACCTATGTGTTTATGTGGAAGCAAAGTTCAACAAAATTGAAATAGATAAGATGGGGGGGAGGAGATGGATAAATTCCAACCCAACAGAACATTGCACATTTGAGGGGCACATGTATAACTTTGATTTAAAATATACAAAAGCAAACTATGTAAACAAATCATCTGTACTCCCATAAAAAATATGAAACTAAAAACAAACAAAAAACCTCAACCATGCAAAGTGAGGAGAATTAATAATAGTAGAAGAATAAGGAGAAAACCGTCATTATTCAATAACAAAGGTAGAATTTCAATTTAAATAGAAAACCAAAAATATCCTGAGGACCATATAAGAACAGCAAGTCCTGGTTTATAAATTAAAGTGAGTTGATCATCTGTCACTGAGCAGAGCTGAGGCCATTCTGATCACATCAGCCTTACCAAGCTTACTAGGGACATCCAATAAAGGAATTCTATTTCTTATGAACTCTCCTAAGACTTTGGATGTTTGCAAGTGCAATGTTTTTTTTTTTTTTTTGTTTGTTTTTTTAATATTGCCAGTTTCCTTCCCTTAATTCTTCCACTTTATTTCAGGATACTATGCATACTCTTCTCTTTCAGCCTATCTTCAGAGATAGCTTATATATACTATTGTTCAGTTCGTTTCAAACTGATCTTACATGGTGCTCTGAAGCATGTCATACACCATAGAATTGATCTCACATTGAAGTAAAGACTTTAAGACATTTCTGCCATCACCCAAATTAACCTTTGGTTGAGGTATTTCGTCCCCTTCAACCTTTAATCGGAGTTATGTAAAGTTACCTTCTTATTGGTAAGTAAAATATTTTTGATTTTTTTTAAACAGTGCCACAATTTCTGTCATTGGTTTATTTATAAATATTTTAAGTGTATTTATATTTATTAAGACACACTTGACAATAATTGCATATATTTATGGTGTGCAATGTGATGCCCTCGTGTATATATTGTGTGAAATGGTTAAATCAAGCTAATTAACATATCCATAACCCGACAAGTGTATAGTTTTTTGTGGTGAAAACAAATATGATCTACTCTTGGCAATTTTTTTTGTTTGTTTCTTTTGTTTTTGCAGTTTTTTGGCTGGGGCCAGGTTTGAACCTGCCACCTCTGGTATATGGGGCTGGCACCCTACTCCTTGAGCCACAGGCATTACCCTACTCTTGACAATTTTTAAGTATGTGAAACATTATTATTAACTTGGTCACCTTGCTGTATGACACACCTCTGGAACTGTTTCATTCTTGCTAACTGAAATTTTGTATCCTTTTTTTTTTATTTATTATTTATTTATTTTTTTTTTGTAGAGACAGAGTCTCACTTTATGGCCCTCGGTAGAGTGCCATGGCGTCACCCGGCTCACAGCAACCTCCAACTCCTGGGCTTAAGCAATTCTCTTGCCTCAGCCTCCCGAGTAGCTGGGACTACAGGCGCCCGCCACAACGCCCAGCTATTCTCTTGATTGCAGTTCAGCCGGGGCCGGGTTTGAACCCGCCACCCTCGGTATATGGGACCGGCGCCCTACCAACTGAGCCACAGGCGCCGCTCCTGTATCCTTTTTTAAAATTTGAAATTCATATGAGGGTACAATTTTTCAGGGTATGTTGTTCTCAATTCCAAGGTAAAGTTCACATTGTGGAAGAACTCTTCATCCAGGGTCCTGCTGAACATCTTCACACTGTGCACGTTAGGTCAGATCCTGCCACTGTCCTCCCTGCTTCCCCCAATCCTCCCTCTGCTTCTTCGTCCCTCCCTCTTGCTAGACCATTTTTGTGTTTTGTGTGGGCATGTAATTGTTTATATATTGGCTTCATATTAGTATCGAGTACATTTTTTTTTCTTTTCCAGTCTTGAGATAACATTACTAAAAAGAATGTTTTTCAACTTCATCCAGGTAAACATAAAAAATGTAACATCTCCATCTTTTCTCATAGCTAAATAGTATTCCTTGGTATACACTTGCTATAGTTTGTTAAACCAGTCATGGGTTGATGGGCATTTGGGTTGCTTCCATGACTTGGCAAATATGAATTGAATTGCAATAACCATTCTGGTGAAAATGCTCTTTTTTTTTTTTTTTGGTAGAGACAGAGTCTCACTTTATGGCCCTTGGTAGAGTGCCATGGCATCACACAGCTCCCAGCAACCTCCAAATCCTGGGCGTAAGCAATTCTCTTGCCTCAGCCTCCCGAGTAGCTGGGACTACAGGCACCCGCCACAACGCCCAGCTATTTTTTGGTTGCAGTTCAGCCGGGGCTGGGTTTGAACCCGCCACCCTTGGTATATGGGGCCGGCGCCTTACCGACTGAGCCACAGGCGCCGCCCGGTGAAAATGGTGAAAATGTTCTTGTGGTAAAATGATTTTTTTCTTCTGGTTAGATACTTGGTAATGGGATGATGGGATTAAATGGAAGATCAACTTTCACTTCTTTGAGGATTCTTCATCCTTTTCCTATAAATGTTGTATTAATTTGTAATTCAACCATCAGTGTAGAAGTGTTCTCTTCTCTCTACACCCACACCAGCATCTGCAGATTTGGATGCTCTGATGTGGGCTAATCTTACTGCACTTAGGTGATATATCAAAGTGGCTTTGATTTGCATTTCTCTGATGATTAAAGATGAGCATTTTTTCTTGTGTTTGTTGGCCATTCATCTGTCATCTTCAGATAAGTTTCTGTTCAAGTATCTTGCCCATTTATAAATGTGGTTGTTTGCTTTTCTTTTATTGATTAATTTGAGTTCTCTATAGATTCTAGTTATTAGGCCTTTGTCTGATTCAAAACATGCAAAAATCTTCTCCCATTTCAAAGGCTGTCTGTTTGATTTGGTTATGGTTCCCTTACCCCTACAGGATCTTTTCAGCTTGATCAAAGTGCAGTTATTTATTTTTGGTATTGTTGCGATTGTCCAGGGATTCTTCCTCATAAAATCTTTTCCCAATATTTTCAAGCTTTTCCCCAACACTCTCTTCTAGAATTTTTATTATGAAATTTTGTATCCTTTGACCAATATTTTTCTATATACCCTCAACTCTAGATCCTGGTAAATGCCATTCTATTCTTTGTTTCTAGGACTTAGCCTTTTTTAGATTCCACATGTAAGTAAGTTCCTGTAGTAACTGTCTTTCTATGCCTGAATTATTTCACATAGCATAATGTCCTCCAGGTGCATCCATGCTTTTGCTAAAGACAGAATGTTTCCCTTTTTAAGGATGAATAAATATCTTCTTTTTAGTAATATGTAAAATGATGTCTCATGAAAACAATCCTAGAAATACTGGAACATATAATTTTCTGTTAAGTAAACACTTTAGATCATGAGAGAATAAGAAAAGCTTTTGGAGATAAACAAAGTGAGGTTAAAAAAAAATGATGGGTTGATATCAGTGTCATTCCTGTCATGGAGACTTCTGCTACTATCAAGAAACAAGAGTCTGGGATAGCACCTAAAACAGCAGTCGGATTGCCATGGAGGAAATTAAAAACGTACACTGCCTAAGATGGAGGATCTTGAATGTTGAATTATCAGTGAAATAATGAGATTAAAACAAAAATCACCAGAAAAATCAGACTAAGAGACCTGTCTGTCTTGTTTGAGGTCTAGGTAGAAAATAAATATGCAATTGAGGAGTACTCCTATAACTTTTGGGGAGTTAAGTTTGTATTACTTTCAGAATCTAGTCAATTACACCGTGGGAGTATAACAAAAAGTTTTCCTAGATTGATAACACCCTAGGAAATCTAGTAGAAATAAATTAACCACCTCTGCAAGCTCTCAAAAATGAGTCCCACAGAAGAAAACTGTGCCTGTCACAAAGACTTTCAAAATCCAATATTATAAGTTTTATAGTTTCTGTTTCTCAGTAAAATAAAATAAATAAACTACTAGATGATATATCTTGTGAAATAAACTTGAAAAGCTGAATATAATACAAAAAGGGGATGTGGAATGAAGAGCTGCAGAACAATCTAGTGGGGAGAATAGGCTTGCCTGGGGGGCAGAGCAGAAGCCGTGACAGTAAGTTCCTATTTCTGCTGGATGGTTTGCACAGCTAAGAAGCAGCACACGTGGAAAAGCCCAGATTCTGGCCTGGGAACCAGTAATCAAAAGGCAAAATAGTTTATACATAGCAAGGATGGTTGTGATGGACTTAACTACAATGTTGGAAAGACACACCAGCCACACTGAGGAACTGAATGGGGATTCGGCCAGTGGCTGGTTTGCCCACGGCAAGCCAATATCAACCACTGTAAGGGGGAGTGAATAAATTTTCGGATGTGTCAACTCTTGGATTTCAAGCCATATTGACATAAGGACAGCAGAGTTGAGCTGACCCCACGGAGCTCTGCTCAGATTAAATATTTGTGTCCGGAAGTAAATGTTTTATACCACTGACTTAGGGTGTTATTTTTTTTTAATACAAGAGGAAAATGAAATATGTGACAAAATAGACTATGGAGAAAATAGTCTCTGGATCTACATAATTCAAAGTACATAATTTCACCAGATAATTCAAAAGTAATATAATTTCAAATGAGTCATATAACATACATTTGAAACATGAAAATCATGATAGAATGAAAATATAATATGTCCAGATTAAAAATAGTAAGAGATGTTTAACACATAATCTCTGTTAGTTGATTGATCTAATAGATGTTTTTAAAAATGTTGGGAATAGAAAAGACTTGATCAACACATTTAGTAAAATTCGTAAAATTATGCAAATTTTAACTTTAAGTTCAAAGATTATATAACGTATATATACATATATAATGATATATATACATATCTTTGATCCTTAATGTACAAAATATTGACAAAAAAGATCATGTGCAAGACTGTAAAGTTACTCTTCCGTAGTTTTAATAAATTACATAATTTAATGAATTATTAATTACTTACAAAATAGATTTTAGCAACTTCCATTCTTCTAATAATTTATAAACAAAAGAATCACAATGTAAATGCCCATGAGTATAGCTAAGTATAACGGTGAAGATTGGAATACTTAGAACTAAGCAATAATGATAATGTCACATTATTTATTTGTGGGTAACAGGTCAATAGGTACTTAGAGGAAAACTTTAATGTCACATGCCAGTTTATGATAAGACATTTCTGACATAAAAAGTTTAAAACCACCATATAACCAATTCTAATTATATAGAGGAAGGAAAATTAATAAAAAATGGCAAAGATGAAAAAAATAAAGAAATATTATAAACCAATCGTTAACATTCAATGTTATATCTTTAAAGAACACTAAAAAAAAAAAATTCAGTTTCCAAATAGACTGAATAAAGCATAGAGGAAAAAAATTCATTAATACTATATTTAAAATGAACAAGTGAATGTAACGGAAGTATAGAAACTTAAGAAGAAAAATAATGGAGATCTTTTCTCCATTAATTTGAAGTCTTTCAGAAAGTTAATGTTTTTAGGAAAATAAAGGCCAAGAAACAAAAATATATTCTAAATCCTTAAAGCATTTGAGTCAATGGATTTTAATTTAATCTACTCATCATTATACACCCAAAACAAAATCCAGATAATTTTAAATATATTCTATCAAAGAAATAGGAAACTTGAAGTTACTTAATCTAATGACAAACAAAATAGTTTGTGTGTACATCGGTGAAAATATAACAAAAAAATAAAATTATACACAAAAATATAAAAATATTTTTATCGATTTTAACATTGCAGCAGTTGTTATTTTCCTTTAACTGGCCTTATGTTCAAAAATTCTACAACTGAACATTTTTTAACTCTTAAATAATTCTTCAAACTACATATAGCCTCCCTTGACCATTTGTAAACCGAATACATTTAAGATGCACAATGTCACAATCTTAATCTTTTAAATTCTAGTCATGTTATAATATCCTGGATTTCAGTTTCATTTTTTATTATTTATACAGTATAGTTTTATATACTCTGGATCTACAGTATAGTTTTATATACTGTATAGTTTTATATACTGTATAAATAAACTACAGTATATAGTTTTATATACTGTATAAATAATATTTATAAGCATATTTTAAAAGTTGAGACTTTTCTGCAATGTTCACTTATGTTCAATTTAGAGACAAACCAGTATTCTTTTCACACAGTAAAATAATTCAATCTAACATCTTTAGGAAATGGAAAAATTATTACCAGCGGGAAGAGGTGCAAACAACTTTCAATGTGGTTCTTATCATGTGTATTGTTGCCATGATCCTTTTCCCAAGTGGGGAAAAAAAGAGACTTATATATTCTTAATGAATATTTGTTTTTGGAAATTCATGAAATCATTATAGCCACTCAGTATTAAAACACTATTTTAATTTTTTAATATTTTATTTTATTTCAGGACCACAGGAGGTTTTTTTTTGAAATAATAATAGGAAATATATTACCCTTCTTATATTTTTATGAATAGGAAAGAAACTACACCTTTGTGATGCTCACCTCTATTGGCAGTGTATGAAATAAGATATTCTCATAAATCAAATTGAATGACTGGCAGGGGACAAAATTGACCAGGAAAATTGCCATTGAGTCTCTGGGAAGAAAAGTTTACTAACACATTTCTCTATGCCATTTGATGACAAATATGATGATGGCCATTTTCAACACTGCTGGGATACAGTAGTCTTTTTTATTAGACTATGTCACAGTACATTGTAATTAATTTCTCTTTTGTCTTGTCCTTTGCGTGTGAAGTAACTGCCTTAGGAAACATTGGCTCTTTATGACTATGACTAGTACAGAACCATTTTCTCCTTATGCATAGAAGAGAACATGGACAGATGTCTGTACTATTCCTCTTCTGAATACTGTTGTCTAATCTGGCTCACAAAAATCATAAAACCTCTTAAAATCAAATTGAAAGAATTCCTCTTTGATTCAGGGGAGTAAATCATTATTTTCTAAATAAACAAAACAGCTCAGGGAATAAGCATATCAAGCATTCAAGACCTGCTAAACATGTCACTGTGGAGATAATTGGAAACATTCACACCAAGGACACATCTTTAGGCAATTTGGATGACTGTGAGTGCAAGTTTGCAAGTGGCCCAGTGGAATCCACTGTATAATAATTCTATGCATTAAACACAAGGGTTGTTTCATTCTTAAACCCCTGGAGATAATGATTTTGATTCCTCATGACTTGTTTTAGCGTAACTTTCTGTGGGAAAAAATGTGAATACATTGAATGTATATTTTTCATATTTGCATTGTGTGTGTGTTTGTATTTAATATAACATTTATACTTTGAAAACACAAATATATATATATATATATAAAATATATAACAGGATATGTTTTCCAGGAATGAGATTTTCCTTAGAAAATGCCAGAAAGCTTTTCAAGTCAATTGAGATAAACTACATAACATACTTAAGACATTTTCAACTATCTGAGTTAATTAAATAATTTTCAGTTTCCTAGCTCATTTTCAATATTTGGTTTACTTTTGTGTCATTTTCAAAGATTCATTCCCTCACTTACATCCTGCAACATGTCCTTTACTATTTTGGATATGATTGACCCAAATCATAAAGATTATCTTTTTAAAAAATTTGTAATTAATAGCACTTTCCAGTATATATCTCCTTTAGAGATTCAGAGTATATATCTCCTTTAGAAATTAGTACAAATATACCTAAAATATTTACAAGTACTCATCATGTAAGAAATCCAGTTTTAATTTCTGCAAGTTTCCTAAATCTGAGTATAGGAGTCTTTGGCACAGTACAATTGACTACATGTGTATGCAGCTATTCTATCATATAGCATTCTGCTCATCCACCTGAAAATTTGTCTTGAAATAAAAAATCTGTAAGTTTTCATATGCAAAAATTATTTCATGAAGAAATTATTTCATGAATTATTATTACTTTCAAATTATGGGTAATACATTCAAAAGAAGGCCTGGGAGACACAGTATAGTGTTTATTAGCAAATATCATTCAATATAAGAATAGTTACTCTAGACTTCTGATTTTCTTCAAGTTTATACTTGGAGGTTTCTCTGCTCCCACTGAGCAATGATGAATACTATATAATAGTGTGATTTAGAAAATGAAAATCAAAAATTCAAGTATGAAATTAAGTTGCCCATGTAGAGAATGCAGAGCACCTGGCACTTGCAGACACTGCTGGCGGCATCATGAAGGGTGCAGGTGCTGGGAACAATTACACTTTTTAAGTGTTTGAATTTTAAATTTACTTAGAAACATTCACTTATACATGTAACTCGGATTACTCCTTGAATCCGAATCAAAATTTGTTTGGGGAGTCGGGGGAATAACTGATTACATTTGTTACCTAAGACCAGAATTATGGAAAAATTCCAGAGGCAAAATAGCAAAGTTGGAATAAGAAGACAAAGAACCATAGCTGCATAAACAAAGTTCCCAAAATTGGGATGGTGCAGCCACTTTAAGCCTCGATCTGCATCCCAGCAGGGGGACTGACAGAAGCAATCCCAGAATCCTGAGAGAAGAAGAGTGATACTGAAGAAGAGGCAGAAATAAGGCTGGAAAATGGAGGTTCCTTTTCTTATTTTTATCTATTTCTCTCCAGGCATACTACACTCAACGTAGATCTGACTATTGCTGTGTCTATAATATATACCACACATACTGTGGCCGGAGACTGTTACAGATACTTCATGAATATTCATTCATTCACTCCTTTAACAAATTCTGTGAGGTAGTCACAGAATAAACATGAAACAGAGTGAGATTGAATTTCTTGTCTCTTAGACCTACCTACTTACTTAACATTGTTTTTTTCTAATCTACGTAAAATCAAAAACTGTTGTAAATAAGAAAATTGTGTAAATTACAATAAGTAGTTGCTTTTTGGTGCCCAGCATGCAACATGAGGGATATAAGGTATTTACTTGTATGCAATGTCCAGCAGTTTGTGGAATTGATGGGCAGGAAAATATTCTGAATAATCATTTGCATGTGTTGGCTGATAAGAAGAACTTTGTTTGGATTAAAATTTTTTTAAAAAGGTATTTTAAAATGTACTTAGGTGCTTAAGTTTTTATCTGTTTGCCTGTGTGTGTGTTTGCAGGATTCTGAGAAGAAATATAATGGAGACAAGACAGTGAAGAAGATGGTATTTCTGTCAGTTTTGATCTGAAATATTTTATGAGCCTCATCACAGAAGCTTGAGTTATCATTGAAGCTTGGGTTGATCTTGTGAATTTAAGGTGAGTCCATTCGGAACTAAAAGCACAAGGATTGTTGATTTGGATGCTGATGGCAAGATCTGAGAAGAGAACCATTCCTTTTCCTTGCCTTTCTCTGGAACACTGGGCCCAGTGATCCTCTAGGAAAGCCGTGACTCTTAGTCAGTAGACGTGGGTAATTAGGTTCATCAGAGACCTAATTAAGACTGGGCTGTGGAAGCCAAACAGTTCACTTAGAGGGGAGACAAATCTTCAATGAAAGATTAAGACTCACTGACATGACATTCCACAGTCACATACCGAAATAATTGGGGTAAAATTCAGTAACAAAGTGCAGGATATGGCAAGATCATTTTAGGAACCAAATTTCTTTATTCAGTTAATGTTGTCTCTTACTCAGGATAAAGAAACAAGAGTCTCCATAGAGATTATAGCTGATTACATTCTGATTATAGCTCTAAGAATTTACAGTTGAAATAAGTCATACTAATGTTCATAGGATAAACTTCAAAGACTTGTTTAATAAGTAGAGCAGACACAAAATCACCATTATAAAATGCGATAAACAAAAGGATATAAAATCACAAGAAGAGTAATTCATAATGCTATGGAGAAGGCAGGAGGAGTTTTCAGGAGAGCAACACTAAGGTGGAACTTGAGAATGTGGAGAAGATAATTAGACCGAGACAATGGAGAGGGGCGTTCCTGGTGCAGGGAACTGCAAATGAAAGACAGCAGGAGTTGGAGGGGCAGTTACACATTCGGGAGATACTAATTCGGCTGGTGCACAGGTGTGGGGGGTAAATGCAACGAGAGATGGAGAATTTGCTCAGAGATTGTCAAGGATCCTGAATACTAAGCTACATTCTTGTGAATTTTACCTTCCAAAACAAATTTATTCAGGTTGGTTTCTCTTAGCATTGCCGTGTTTCTTCCTCTTAAATCTGTTCACTTTCCAGTCTCCTCTTGAAAACCTTTCATACTACTTGAATATTGATCTCCTCAAATTTGTTCCATTATATTAATTCTGTCACACATAATTTATCTTTTATGGTTCTCATAACAAAGGTGCTTGCTTTTATCATCTCTGTAACATGTAATGTCATCATTCTAAACTGCTATTTAGATTGAGAGAAAATAACCATTGCATTCTACATAATAGGTACTTGATAAATATCTGTAAAGTGAAGCAGTGCCTACGAATTCCAACGTCACAGTCATCCAAGCAATTTTGCGGAGAAGCACAAATTAAAATGCCTGTCTCATGATACTCACGTTCAGTGCCTTTAAACGCAGCCTGTTTCTTTCTTTTGTCTTTTTCTCTAGTGCTTTTCCTTCTGTTTGCTTCCCTGGTTAGCTATTGACAGCTGCTGCTTACAGGTGTACTTACTGTGGAGCCAATGAAGCTTCAGTTCACAAGGGACATTGGTCCCTTTCAAGGCACAGAGAGGCGTTCCAGGAATGTGCCTTTTGTAAGTTCTGTAAGACTTAGGTAATTGGCATCCACTAAGGACTGTTTCTTCACATTCTGACTTTCATTCTGTCACACTTTCTCTGATTCTATAAGGCATTACAAAAGCGACTGCTGATGTGGGTCAGCAGTTCGAATTAGTTTGTTTAGTTTGAATTTTGTAGCACATATTTAAATGACTCACGGTAACTTCTATTTTAGTTAGGTTATTGCTAAACATTCATGAAAGGGAATGCTCCCACAGACACTCTGAGCAACCACTGCTCTAACTCCTTGGATGGTGTGAAGAGAAGGCTCAGGTTAGGAGATGGTACGGAATGATGAGCAGGTCCCACAAGGCCCAGCACCAGAAGCAGGCGTGGAGTTGGTGCTATCAATTATGCAAAGGTATATAAGGTGAATCACTTTGCAAGAAAACTTGAAAGGCAGAAAAATCTTCATACATGTGTAAACCTCCGTCTAATAAGTGATTCTGTAATTGAACATCAATGCATAAACTTACATATTACCAGAACATTTCTTGAGGTGTTTGTTTTTCCTTCATTAAAATCATGAAGAATACCTTATTAAAATACCAACCCCTCACCAGCATTTCCAAGGTGGTAATTCACCCTTCCATTAATCACAAAACCTGTAATAATCAAATAAAGGCCATGTGATTATAATATATTCCACTTTGAGCCTCAGCTATACTAGGGAAGATGGAGATCTATGGAGGGTGCCCTAATGTAGAAAACTTTGAAAAATACGTGTCATTTCATCTATCTTTGTGAAAATTGAAGCTCTGTGTTCACTAACCTAAAATCATTCTTTTCTATACTTTTTAAGTACAACACAGGCAAAACCCTGGTAAAGTTACTATACTCAACTAGAACTGTCAGTGAATATTCGTCAGCACCCAGCTTCCCGCACGTCCTGTATTGACACTCTTCTCTCCCTACCGTAACATACTTTCTCCCTTGAGAGGTACTACATATTTTTAGTTATTATTTAAAATAAATTATTTCTTCATTCATTCAAATATAGTGTGTTATAAATATGTGAAAAGCCTTGTACAAAGTTCTAAACAGAAACGGAAATAATCTACAAAGATAAAAGGTGATCTTTGCAAATAAACTGTAACATAAAATAACAATTAAATAGGAGATATCATAAATGTAAAAACAAACTCATTTGAAAACATAAAAAAATTGAAAATATGAATTTATTTTTGACCGAATTGTGGGGAAACGTATTCGTTTCTGCAGTATTTCCTGAAAAACCTGCCCACAGTTGTTTTATACAAGTAGGTACAGCACACTCTAAAAGATAAAAAGTATAGTGTAGTAAATAGGTGAGCCAGTAATTTAATTGTTTATTATCACTATCAAGTATTGTGCCCTGTACATGACTTCATATGCTGTATTTCTATCCCACTGGTAGTATAGTAAATTTGTTTACATCAGCATCAGCACAAACATATGAATAATATTTTGTGCTAGGATAATTTCAAGACAGCTACAATGTCACTTCAGTGACAGAGATTTTTCAGCTCCATTCTAATCTTCTGAGATTACCATCATGCATGTGGTCTGTGGTTGACTGCACCATTGTTATGCAGCACAGAACTATTGTGTATGTGCATATAGACACACAGGCATACATATGCAATATACGCACATGTGTATGCCATGTAATTATAGACAGCACTAATTGATGTTAGTCTACCGGAAGTACACTTTCCTACTCCCTATTTACATCTTTATTAACCTTAGTAAAAGAATTATGTAGTTTTCTTATATTTTATTTTTATCTTCAAGCTGGATTGAAATTTGATTTTCCTGTTCTAGTTTGTGCAGAGTAATGTTTGTAGGCCATCTGAAATGAAGCCTTCATATTCTGTCCCCTCAGAAGTTCAAACAATATTTTCCTTTTGCAGGATGCTCGTTTTAATATGTGTAAAACTGGGAACTCTTTGATGAGACTGTAAATTATATATCACTGAATTGCTATATAAAGGACAAACTGTCACTTTGTCTTCCTTGATTTTATATGCTGTCTCACTCCACCTGTTTTCCCTCCCTACTGACCATCCAGTTTCATACTCATGATACCTGCAGTTCATTATATATTACTTTGAAAATTATCATAGCTTTTATTCTAGATTTCATGATTGTTCAGAAAAATAAAATGGTATACAAAAGACAGATATGACTCATTTGCATATATGGTACCCTTGCGTGCAGGTTAATATCTTGAATTAATACGCTACTAAAATAAAGCCAAATTATTGCCTAACATTATTGCCTCTTAAGACATTGATCCTTAATGAAAATATTTTTTATTGCTATAGTTGAATCTAATGGTATTATTATTTTGTGATAAAACAGAGAATGCATTCAGTTTTGAGTTTGATGAAGAAATTAATGACTCAACAATTCCAATTTCTCCACACAGTTACATGATGGACAGAAAAAGCGAATTAAACTTAATATTTGATTATAGGCCAATAGTGCACATTTCCTCCCTGGAAGCTGTTTGATTATCTTGGTTAGAATCTTGGTTTTATTTGTGTGTCTACTCCTCACATTTCATCTCAAAGCAAATAAACTAACACGCACACTGTCTTTGTTTTTTTTAAACAAACACATAGATGAGACTAAGATGATCTAGAACAGACTATTATTAATATATGTCATCACAGAAGCCTATGCAGTTTCAGAATCTATCTTTCAAATATCTATTGGTGGAGCTTTTTGACATGAAGCTGAGCAGTCAGAGAAACTAAGCAAGACTGTGCCACCTATAATAATTAATTTCATCATGATGTTGTTTAGGTTATATTGGGTTCTGAAACATTTAGAAGATGACCATAGGATTAAAGAATCTTAGGCTTGAACTTTTAAAGCCTCAGCTGGGCATGGTCTCTGAAAGGAGGCAGAGAGTTAAGAGAAACCTATCAGAAAGAACCCCTGTTTGTATTCCGCCTTCTCTTAAGAGCATGAAGATGGCTTTCCACCAGCAGTCAGGAGTCTAGAAGACAATACCACACAAGCCCCATAAGATGTTTAAGGAAGAGAGCGAATGTGACGTAAAGTTAGTCTCGTGCTACAGAGACGTGCTGTGTACTGAAGTTCAGTTTCTGTGTCACTGCTTTCCTTTGAACACAAGCATCAGAGTAACTGAGCTGGGGATGAAGCTCATGGATGGTGAAGAAAGGGGGACATCGAGTGCATGGAGAAATTTCTCTTAGAGGAATTGAACAATAGAAGGAATGTAGAAAGTGTGGAAAGGGAGAGCTGTGCCATGTGCCGGCGTGTATTTATAGGAAGAAGTAACTCCTTTGGAAAATAAGAGCTTACATTTGTGAGCTGTTAGGCAATATCGAGTGAAGAGAAGGAGGAAAGACAAATGCAAGCACTAAAGGGCATATTAGAGTGGCCAAATTACAGAGGAGGCAAAGGCAATCAAGAAACTGGATACTGTTAAGAAAGAATGAACATTTAATAAGGATGGGGCCAGAACTAGAAGGACAAGGCCATGACAACCCACACGCTACCTGGGCCCAAGTGAATGTCTTTGAGCAAAGTATTAAATTTCTACTTCTTTTATATCTCTCAGGAATATCCTTAAAAACAGAAACTGTAACAATTTTTACACTACGTATGTTAGAAAAACAAAGACAGAATATCTTGAAAACCTAGGTCTGAAAGATTGAGGGACATGAAGAAGCAGTTTGGCCAGATAACATGCAGGCACAGTAGGAAGAAGGGAAGGTCCCCTGGGCTCTCCCCCGGCAAGAGTCATCTCCCATTGCAAAATGTCTTGTCTCCTGAGGGAAGAATAGCAACATAATTTACAATATGAGGGTTAGTATTCCTATGTGGATAAGATGGAATATGAGCAAGTTACCTAGAGATGTTTAATCTCACTGAAATTAAAGGGGTTGTCACCTTTTGCTGAGATCTGACTCAGCTGTCCCAAATAAGGCTTCATCTCAGGGTCCAGGCAGTAGATTGTAAACCTACTCATAAATGTAAACAATAAAAAAGCATTTGTAATAAGTATTCAGGTTTTCTGAATTGACATTTCTAGAGGTTTATTAATACACTTTGAATTTCACATGTCAAATATCAAAAATAGTTATTTCTTCCTAGTATATTAGGCAGAAAAATACCTGACATAGCATGTACTGTATTTCTTCATTATCAAGCTAATGCAGACTATAGTAGCAGGTTATTTGTATACTCCATTCTGCTTTTTACATTTATCAAGAATAGAAAGTGTAAAATTTTTCTTAAAATTTTAATCATTTTAATCCAAACTCCCCTCATTTCCACTCCATGTATGCTTATTGAGTAGAGTCTTGGTGAAGATGGAAAACAGTAGTTGCACACTTTCCATGTAACCAAGAAGCAGACATTCTCTCTTCTTGGTTCCCTTTGTCCCCCCCACCTGGATGTTCCATGAATGTTGCATCACACTGCTTGGTATTCCTGAGCACGCCAGGCCCTTTTACTCTTCCTCTTCCTAGTCAGTGCTTTCTCTTTCTTCCCACAAGTACAACATTTGTTCAACATTGATTGAGGTTAAAGGTCATCCCTGAAAAAACATTTCCACTTTATCCTGAGAGTCTTCCCCTTGTTCTTGCTCATACAACAGAGTGACATGTTGTGTTGGAAATGTTTGTTTAGGGTCCAATCTGTCCAATTAATTATGGTCCATTTTATGGCAAGAGCATCTTCCTGTACCCAGAATCTAGCACAGATCTTTGCACATTTGTGAGCACTTGAGAAACGAATGAATTTATTAAAATCAAATCAATTCTCCCCCCAAACAATGACTTTTTAGCTACAGCTATACTGTAATTTTTTTCCTACTCACATAAGCATTATGAGACTTTTAAGGAAGAATTTTCTGATCCTTTAGTTTAAATAGACAAAGCATAAATAATGAGGGAAAACCTGTACAAATTGAAAAGCTCCACATCTTTGCTAGTTTAGTTAATCATGTAAACATTATTTACAACAAGCATTTTTCTGGCTTTAGATACCTAGTTGTGAAGAAAATAAATCCTGACCTTAAGCATTTACTGAGGAGGGAAGAAAGGCCAGAGAGATGTAAATAGTAATTAAGAAATGGAAGCATAATAAAAGGTACAATCAGCGAATTACAATAAAGAGTCATGGTATGAGACCTATTTTGATTTAGTTTCTGAGTAAGTTCTCCTTGATAAGTTGATTTAAGTATCTCATGACTCTTCACCAGTCTCTTACTTTATATTTTGTAAACATTTATGCACACATGCGCATACATGCAGTTTTAAAACTATTACATATTGAGACGGTTTTTAAACTATTACATGTTTATCAAATAACCTCCTTAAAAATTATTCCCCTGCTGGCTTTTAAGCATGTCTACTTACTTTCTTTAGTGAGAGAGCATTTCTTTTATTTCTTTTGATTCTTCCCCTGGCATATGGAAAGTGATACTTAGTCACTTAAATAATTTTATGTGGTTGTTTAAAATAATGAATGAAAATATTATGAAAAAAATCTGAAGCTAAGGATGTGACCAATTTGGAAACATGCTCTGGCTGCTTTTATCTGTGAATGGAGCAAACTGCACACCCTGCACATGCCCCTTCTCCTCTGCTTTCTTAACGCTTTGGAGGGCTGGTGTTTTGCTCTATCTGAGGTCAAACTGTTGCTAAAAAGTTGATGACCAGAGTTCCAGTGGTAGAAAGGTTCATTCAAAAGCAATATTACAGAGTAGGCCAAACTTAGATCAGACTGGAAAAGAGGATGCTGGGAGAAGTGAAGTCAGTACTTAAATGGAAAGGAAGGAGTATAGTGCTTGAAGCATGAGATAAAAATCTTTCTGTCAAGAGAACCAAGAAACAGAAGAGATTCTCAATTCCAGATCTTCCATTTCTATTCTTAGCTATGAATGGTCTGCATTTGACAAGCCTGGATAGTTAAGAATTGTAAGTGTGTGTGTGTGTGTGTGTGTTAGGAGGGCAGGAAAGGTCATTTAAATACGTGCATAAAAGGGAAATGAATTGGCTACCCCCAGAAGAGCTGTGTATAACCAGTTGGAAGTTGCCCATTAGCCAGGGCTGTGGTGGACACAGCTGCTCTTATCCTGTGATTCACAGTCACCGCTGACATTTTGGAATAGGGAATAACTACAGTCCCTGCTGAGATGTCACTGTTCAGTCTGCAGAACTCCTAAATTTCGTTCTCCCTGCTCAGAGAAGAAATCTAAAGCAAAATACACCTGGAGTGACTTTTGTCCTGCAGACTGGTTGTTTGCGCTGCCTCTGCTTGAGAACACGCAAAGAGCTTTTCAGTTCTTCTTAGTTGAAGAAGATCTCTGCTACCAAAATCCCATGTTTTTATAATCTGGTAGTGTCTTGGTAGGCAAATTAAACTCTGAATTAGCATCTTCCATGCTGTACATTTTGAGAGTGAAATTACATTACCTATACTTCTTTATGACAAAGACACATTTGTGAAAGTAAAAGTAATCTATTTCTCTATGACAAATTTTATCTACAGCATATTATTAATGTTTATTACATAATTGTAAATGAATTAAGAAAAGATTTAAGAATGTCTTATAAATTCCACTTGATAGAATTAATTATCCTATCTAGCCAAGTTTATAAATAAAGATTTTTCTATATACTGAGAAAGGTGCCCACCCAAATAAATCAGTAAAACCAACTGTTAGTCAGAGCCTGGCATTTAGCTCAAAATGGAAACAAGATAGGCTTGTCTTGGTTTATTCCTCCCAAAATGCATCATCTTGCAATTATTTTTCCACCTGTGTAAGTCAAGTTTGGGAACCTTACTTTGATAGTAATATTTCTCTCCTTTATAGGAACTGCCAATATTTATAACTTTATTCATTCTACAAATGGTACAGGAAGAATATTAAATGCTACTTTGATAGCTTCACAACAAATCCTGTATGAAATTTGGAGATAACGTCAACAGATTCTTTAGAGAAGGAAGATCCATCAAGTATTCCTCACAATGACAGAATGAAAAAAAAAGAAATGAAATCAGATAACATGCTCATTCTTCATTTGTTTCCCTTCCTACTACCTGTCCTTGTACCAATGCTGAGATCATCTTTGTATTCACTTTATAAAACTGTTGGCATATATATAAATGAATTATTGGTTGAACCATTTTAAGATAATTTGTCGTACAGGAAAAGAGTGCACTCTCTCAAAAAGGATCTCGAATTGATTAAATACATAAAGAAATCTTGGATATGTGCCATATCTTGTGTTTATTGCCTAATCCATAAGGTATTTTCTATATGTTACAAAGCCCCCAACTATTCTTTTGGGGGGTGTAAATATATAAACAAAAATATTCAACTACACCATGCAAGTTATTTTCATTTATCCCCAAGCACCAATTTTTGTTAGATTCACATCTCATTGATTCTTTGACCGATATTTTTTGAGCATCTACAATGTGCCATGTGTAAAATCAGCTCAGCAAGGTGCAACAGAAGGGTGATTTCTTCTTCTCATGGAGCTTGTACATATCATGAATCTCTTACTCCACCCTCACAAAATTTCTTTAAAGTGCATGCTGTCATCATTCTTAGCTTATCTCATCTAGATCTTCCAAAAGATATGCTAAGTCAATTAAGTATAAAATAAGGGAGTTGGGATTTTCAGCTAGGGTCTGTATTTGGTTGATTGGTTGCTATTATAGACTGACTTGTGTCTCTCACCAAACTTTTATGTCGAAGTCTTAATGCCCAGCCCCTCAGAAAGTGGTGGTCTTAAGAAGATAGGGTCTTTAAAGAGATAAATAAAATAAGGTCATTAGGGAAGTCTTTATTCAACATGACTGGTCTCCTTATAAGAAAAGAAAATTTAGAAACATACAGAGATAGAGGGAACATCATGTGAAGATGCAGGAAGAAGACAGCCAAGGAGAGACACCGCAGAAGAAATCAGCACTGCCAATAACTTGATCTCCAAATTTCCAGCATCCAGAATTATAACAGAGTACATTGGTGTTCTTTAAACCACCCAGTCTGTTGTACACACTAAGAACACAGTGGACAGAAAAACCATCTGTTCTTATGCTAAACTTTGAAACTTGTGGATGTGAACTTATGAAGAAAAAGATCTTTGTAGCTGTAATAAAATAAGAATATCATTGCTACATCATCCTGGATTATTCACATGTGCCCTAAATCTATTATGTCCTTAAAAGAGGACACAGAGAGAGAAGGAGAAGTCCGTTGGGAGGCAGAGACAGAGACTGGGGTTATGCAGCTCTCAGACTCGGTGCCACCAAAAGGCTGGAAAAAGAAAGCAAGGATTCTCCCCTTAAGCCTTCAGGGGAAGTTTGGCCTTGATGATCCCTAGATTGGGATCCTGAACTGTGAAAGAATAATTTTCTCTTGTTATAAGCAACCCAGTTTGGGCTAATTTACTACAGCAGCATTAACAGAAGCCTGAAGTCTTCATCTGAAGAGTGTTTCCTACAGATTCTAAAGCCTGAGCTCTGCCTCACTGAGCTGCCTTTCAATCCATTGTACCAGACTCATTGAAATTCCTGGAGAAAAAAGCAGAATTGTCAAAAGTGATTGTTAGTTTCAGAAATGCCCTCAAGTTGGCTGAATGATGATTCCTCTTTGAAAAATAATTTGTGAGCATTTTATTTCCTAATCTGCTGTGTTATTTTAATGAAATCTTGGTATTATAATTTCTCCTACTGCCCCAAACCTCTAATTTATTCTGAACAAGAGATATGCCCGTTTTAACTTAAATTACATAAGAAGTGAATTTTAAAATACTATTTCCAGCTATGCAAACATTCCCTTCTTCAGTATTTACAATTCCCTCCACTGCTTTGCCATACCAACTCACATACTCTTTATGTCCTAGCACTGATATGATTATAAAAGAAAATATGTTAAATAGATCCTAAATCTAAAGAAGGCCCCCTAGAGAAGCAAAAGACATGGGATGAGAGAGGTGTGAGGAGGTACCCCCATAAAATTCTTTGATCATTTTTCACACTACTCTGGAGAGAGATAGGTGAGAAAGCAGTCCTGCTGATTATCTGGTTAATTCCTTCCATCATGAACATGAGAGCCCTTCTGTTCAGATATGTTTGTATGGCTCTGTGTGGAAGGGTAGCTGCTGGTACCCATTCCTTTTCTGAGAAGGAAAGCAAGACCTTAGGTATTAGAGGTTAGCAAGCAGATAGCAGGGCTCTGGTTGGACTAGTTGCTGACAGTTTAGTGGGAAAGCTCCATGTGATTCCAAGTGCAGGCAGCTTCATGGTCTTGTTTGCTGGAGTGATCCTTAACGACTCTGTCTCTGAAGGACTATGGTAGTCAAGATCTTGTCTTATGGAAATTAATAACTGTTAGGAGAAACAAGAAAAATTTATAGACAAGAAAAAATTGGCTGTAGTGCCTGCTTTACCACTAATTAACTTGGCAACCAAGGCTTATTTATTTTATTTTTTGAGCTTTAACCAACTTAATAAAACCACTTTGAAAGTTGTATATAAAGTCAAGAAGAATTTCTATACATATGCAATAAAACATATCATTATATTTTATCTTATAATCTAAAGACTTCATGAGAGAATAAACCACTGCCACTGTCCTAATCTCCTGGAGAAATCAACAGGTGGCAGGGGCTGGTCTAGCATTTTGTCACTTCAGGTTTTTAAAGAAATTAATACAAAGGTGGTGACAAAAGGTCTCCCAATTCCCACCATCTTTCTCCTAATAGCATCTGACACTTCTTGAGATTTTCTCTCGTAAGGAGAGGCACACATAATCAGGAGCAAACTGGCAGGACATAGTTTTGATTAATTGGCTACGGATTGCCAAAACAATTAATAGAAATGTCAGTAAGTGTACACAAAATCCAGGTATTTTTTCTTACCTACACGAGAAATGTTTTCACTTCAAAACTTGATAAATGATAACTTGGGAGGTTGATGGCCTTGAGGCAGGAAGTAGGTCCTACTGAGAGCTTCGGAGTGTAAGTCAGCATGGACAGAGGACAGAGCTGACAGACAGGAGTCAGGTCACCTTCCTCTGTGCTCACAAGCTTCAACGGGGATGCCAACCAGGACGGCAGAACTGTCAGCCAGCATCAGCTGCATGTGCAGGCCAGTAAAATTTCCTCCTATGCTTATCAACCCCTCACCCCAGAGTTTTTGATATAGTGAGACTCTAAGTCCTCCATGACTTAGTAGATTAATATGGCTCTCTGAGTATTAACTGTGGGTTCATTTACATGCTAAGACATGGTCTAGAAAGACCAACTTGAGGGAAATAAATACATATAAAATTGAGATGATTGAAAACTAAAGTCCACTTTAATCTCTCACATTTGCTGCTGATGAAATGAGATTCTGAGATTCAGAGAAATCAAATGGCAGCGCTGTGACAAGAATGCAATGATTACTGGGTTCAGTGTATGCAGACTCACTGAACAGTTGGCTCACTGCCACTCTTACACCACTGAAGTAACTGACTAGTTCCCGGAATAGAATTCCTTCACACCAAAAGGCATTGTTAATGACCATGCCCAGAACCTTGGAAACTTTTCTACAAATTGACATATTTCAAATTCGAAAATGTAAGACAACAATCTTTGATAGTCCCAACAGGTAAACAACTAAGACAGCATGAAATAATTTATGCTTAAATATAAGCTTTTTTGATGTTATATTTACCTCTTCATATTTGAAACCTTGGAACATGTTTTCAGTGGAAATGTAAAAACTGTGTTTACTTTTGAAAATACATTAGCAAGAAAAGGAAGATTGAAGTCAAGACTACGAAAGTCATAAATGAAAATGTGCTTTTACTTTATTTTTATATTTTCAGTGTTCTAGGGTTCCTTGGTACCTTGTAGTTTTTATTTCTGTTGTTTTTAGTCACAAAGTGTTTTGGCCTCATTTAAATGATTTTCTGACTGACAGACGTATCCAGGGTTTGGAGAACACGGCACAGCACTGAGCATTGTGGGATTCGATGAGCAGGTCTTAAACCTATTGTAAAGAATATTTTTCTTTATCAACCTCTATTCTTCTGACTTCAAAATTTTTAAACAGATGTTTTAGACAGATTTTTTTCTGCTTTTCATGTTTCCATGGGGTTGTCCCTCACCTGCTTAATCACTTCTTTGCCCAATAAAGGAAAACAAAATGAATATAAAACACACATTCTGACTTCCCTTGTGAGAAGAAAGGTTCCTTTTAGATTTCTCTACCTTTGTTCACTTTTTCCCCCTTGAGACAGAGTCTCATTCTGTTGTCCTAGGCTACAGTGCAGTGGCATCAGCAACCGAAATTCCTGGTTTAAGGGATCCCCCTGCCTCAGCCTCCAAAGTAGCTAGGACTACAGGCAACTGCCCCAACACCCATCTAATTTTAATTCTGTTTTTAGTAAATGGGTCTCACTGCTGCTTAGGCTGATCTGGAACTCCTGAGGGCACATGATCCCCACTGCTCTGGATTCCAGAGTTCTAGGATTACAGGTGTGAGCCATGGCACCTGACCTGTCCACATTTCCTCTACAGGTAGAGAGTTAACGTGAAATTAATAAACATGAAATTAAATTCTGTGCATGCTAGGACTCCTGAGTATGTGCTCCATGCTCCCAAAGTTTGGCATTTCCTCCATGTTTGCAATTTCCTGAATGATCGATCTCTTTAACCAATGCCTTTCCTTTGTCTAGTCTGATGACCACATGATATTTCTGATTGAAACCAGAATGAAAAGGAAAAAATAGGGAATATCAATATAGAGATATTGAAAGCCCAATGTAAGAAGTTAATAGTGTTCATATGAAAAGAGCAAAGAAATGGAGTACTCAGGACAAAGGAAGCTACACATCATGTGTCTGTGGGTTTTTAGTTTGATTTCACATAAAAATCACTTTTCTATGAATATCTGGCACACTGGCAAGGCAGGTTTTGCAGAACATGTTCTCTCTCTCACTCTTTCTCTCTGTGTGTGTGTATACACACGTACATGCACACACACACATATATATGGGGTGCAAATATATATATATACACATGTGTATACAGTTTATAAGGTAATTTATACATATATAAATTTTATACATAAATAAAGACAGGCTGGAATGCTAAATGCAACCTTTTATGGATTCTTATGTTCCTAAAGTTGTATTCAATGTATGTTTTTTAATGAAGTATGTAAATATATAAAATTTACATATTTTATTTTTATATCCTCAATGTTCCAGTGTTCTTTATAATATTATGAATTATATGGATGAAGTTTATACATATATAAGTAAACACGTTCTATATGAGCTTATGTACATATGTACCTTGATTACTTATGTATAAATATAAGTATATAAAATATGTATATATACATGAGTGTGTATATGCCCACACATGCACAAACACACACACACCCTCTGATGTAAGCACTGGAGCAGTTACTCTAAGGCCAGAAGTAGCCAAGTGTAATGAACTTGCAGTCAGTGGGGCTGCCTTAGACAAGGAAGTGGAGTAGTGAGACACAACACAGCATAGTACTGTTATTAACTTACATCCCTGGAAGAAAACTATTTCTCTGTGGGAGAGATGTCTGTGACATACTCTGTTCAGGGAGCCAAAAAATTCAAGTAAATATATTTAAGACTTATTTACTGCAAAGCCTTCCCACCACCAGGTTGGAAAGAAACAGTAATTTCAGAGAGGACTTGGACTATCTAAGTCAAAATAGCAGTGCCAGATGGATTCATTATAGAAATGCTCGCTGGGAATTCTTTAGAGTGTTAGAGAATTTAAATAGCAATTGAGGGTGAAGGTTATTGAAATTTAAATTATATCATAGAGTAGTACAATGTCAACCTCATCCTCCTCCCGAAATCTTTTCTCCTCTGAACAGTCTGAAATGCGTAATATTACCGTTCCCGCAATCCTGTGTCTCTGAAATGTAAGTAGGCATTCTGCAATAAAGTACAGCGAGGTGAGAAGGGAAAGGTGAGGCAGAATCTGTCCAGTAATGAACACAACAGCAGTGCTCTCATTTTTCTGAACGAGCTCAGGATTTGCTATTATTTCAGGCACAGCAGTGATATTTCTATCTTTGGTGGTCTGCTTTCTGTGAGCTCACTCTTGAATCTGCATCTCCATCTTTATTATGATACCGTCATCCAATTAATAACTTTTTGCTTAAACTATCTACACAGGAATTAATTATTGGAAACTGATCCCTGATTAATGTATACAGGAAATTTGACTTCTTCACAATCTACAAGTCAAGGGAGAGGGAAAATCAGCTTATGTGTAGAGCACAGCTATCACAGTGAAGAGAGCATTCAAATAAATAACAAGAAATCAAATGAGGTATGGACACATTTACATAGGGAGTTTGCATATACAGACCAAATTCTTCAGTTTTCTGAATGGAATATTGTCCACAGCTATCTGGAGCATACAAGTATTTCTCCCAGCCTCACTTGGGCAAAGGCATTGAAATCCCCCTCATTCTGGGCTGGCACAGTGTGGTCTCTCCCTGGTATGCAACTCCTCAGTCTCCTTGACTTCAATGACCCCTCCCCTCTCTCCATCAGATAGTTATGTCACAACCAGCTCTCATAACCTATCAAACACGTCAATTGAAATCCTAAAATTTCTCCCCCATTTTTGTTTTTCACAATAGACTTTTAGGTGAATTGAGCCTTTGACAACATTCTGGTTTAATTTTAGTTTTTTGTTTTTATTTTTCTTTTTGTAACCATTCCTCCTAAAATGTATAGGCTACTCTTCTTCCCTTTCCTCAACTTTCTCTTACTTTTTGGTGTGTATCAGATAATCAGCTGTTTTGACTGCTACATTTCCTGTAGGGAGGACATAATCTCTTTGTTCAGGAAAAACTGGCCAATGAAACATGGAAGGAGTATTCATTGCATCTTGACAATAATTTTATTAATCGATGATGTAGAACAATTAACTTTGAAACTCATCTGAGAAAATATTTTACGTATGTCATGGCCGAATATTACTATGGTCACCTTCAAAGTATTCCCTTTGTCGATTTTGTGACCATAGCGATAGTCTGCAATGAGTTATGTAGCACTTTTTCTAGGATGTGTTTGTCAACTTAATTTTCAGACCACGTATGATGACAGCTCTGAAGAGTGGACTAGGTGTTGGCATTGGTTCATTCAAATCACTCCAAGATGACCATAGTGATAATCAGCAATAATCAGCAATGATGTATATAGCACCTTTTCTAGGATGAGTTGCAAACTTAATTTTCCTGCCTTATCTGTGTGTATCTGACACTAAATACACTCCAATGATCCATTTTATTTTTTGCTAGTCAAGAAAAGTCTATCAGTATTCACTCCTAAGAGAACATCTGTCTTTCTAGCTCCTTAAGAAGATAAAAAATATTATATGTGACCTTCTCTTTCTAAGTGAAAGTCTATACCACATATTAACTCCTACCTAAAACTAATTTTACATCAGAGTGCACATTTTATTCTTACTAATCTTCCAGGATCATCTTTCACTAATTACCACTTACCAATATTCTTATGTGTATTTTCAATTATTTGAATTATATTGGGTTTTCCTCCTTTAATATATTTGAACAAGTATAAACTCTAAAAAAAAAGAAAAAAGTGAGAAAAATGAAAGAATATTTGCTACTCTCAGCTTTCTAATAAGAAGATGGTCCTGGGGCGGCGCCTGTGGCTCACTGAGTAGGGCGCCGGCCCCATATGCCGAGGGTGGTGGGTTCAAACCCAGCCCCGGCCAAACTGCAACAACAACAACAAAAAAAAAGAAGACAGTCCTGAAGGATTACTCTGTAAGTAGCCAACAGAGTGAATAAAAGAGCCCTGTCAGTGAGACTGCAAAGGTATTCAGGACTCCAGCAAGGGGGAGTTGAAATAGGAGCAAGAGTAGGACTGTGTGGAGAAGTGTGCATGGAAAAAAAAGAAAAAAACAAGAGTAATTAAAAAAAAAAAAGTACAGGACAGAGGCAGCCAGACGGTAGAATTACAGTGTCCAGAGGGACTTCATTTGATGCTATGTGGTTTAATATTTTGGAGGGAAAGAAAGTTAAAAAATTATTCAGAAATTCTGGTATTGTACTTGGGAGATAATTTCAGGACGCTTGAACACTCACATGAAGCCACAGTAATTATCTACATATATCTTTCCTATTGTAAATAATATTCTTTCAGACTGGATATATGTTTTGGTAGACGTGAGTTTCAAATACATTATATTTAATATCAACACAAGGGGTTCTTACACAATAAAGTTTACAGAGACTGGGTTGATAACATTTTAGAAACTACACTAATTCTAACAATAGTAAGATAAATTACTATTCCGATTAAATAAATAACACATTTCTATAAAAATAAGTAACAAACATTTAGAAATTACAAGTGTCATAATTTAGATGAGGATAAGAATATGGATGACAGATGCCTCTTTTCTAAACCACTTGATTATTAGATAGTATACTTTTACATTAATTATCATAAAATTATTTAGGCAAAGCTGCTATATGCAGGTATCTGTTTTGTATCCCAATTTATCAATTGTATTATTTATTATAAATCTATAAAACTCCAGAGTAGTAACAAGGCTGATCCTTAATAAAGTTTAATGTTCTAAAAAAAAAAGTGGCATAATATATGTCATGAAACTGGAGCTATAGTGAGTAAGCCATTTTAATTGAAAGGACAATTTGCATAGTCAAATAGTAATTATTCAACATGAAAATTAGGTCAGTAAGGTCAGCTGAAAGTGCTGACCTTAATATATATTGAAAAACCAAAGTAGCAGCTGACTAATTTAATAGCCCAAATACATGCGGCATATGTAAATTAACATTTTGTATCAATAATGTGTGACAGATTAGGTATTTGGGTGACTCTATTTCTTAGAAAGTATCCCATTTTAAATATTACATAGGATTTCCTTGAGAACTTCACTGTTACTAAAAAATAAATCCTGGTAACAGGCATTGTTACAAAATCACTTTGATGAGATGAGATCTTGTGGAAATAGAAGAGATGGGAAGTAAAGGTGCAAAATTTCCTCTTGTTTATGTCTTGCTACATCAAGTAATGAAAATTATATTCCCTTGAAAGAAAGGATTAATATAGCATCTGAAAACTGATATTATCACGAGACATTGCAAAGCCTTAAAACTCTTTTATTTACCTATTTTTCTTTGTATAAAGTGATATCAATGAGATTAAAATGATTACACACACCAGGATTGGGTAAGGTAGAAGATAGGTTAATGGAGGTTAGACAGCAAAACTCAGATTTAATTTTATGTAAGTAAACAAAGGTTTTCTTCTTCTAAAGCCCTTTTACTTTAGAATAATGAACACAGCCGCAGAGATGGGTTATGAATGAAAATGTAATCAGCCTGCATTTGAGCTCAGGATATAATTATCTTACTTGTATAAACATGTTATGATGGTCCAATGTAAACCAGGCTCTGACTGGACAGGTAGTTTATCCAAAAGAAAATTTGGGATGATAATGTCATAACAATTATAACAATTTTTATGAGAACTGACTTCTTGTAAAGAAAAATTTTCTAGAATATTATTTGAACTTATGATTGAATTCAAACATGGTATTTTGTTAAATTATTGATAATGAAAATGTATGTTCAATCTAAATGGGCTGCCTATAGCCATCTGGAATGGTACACTAGTAGAGTGCGGCAGCATCAATAAAAAAGTAATCTTCCCGGCGGCGCCTGTGGCTCAGTGAGTAGGGCACCAGCCCCATATGCCGAGGGTGGAGGGTTCAAACCCAGCCCCAGCCAAACTGCAACCAAAAAATAGCCAGGCGTTGTGGCGGGCGCCTGTAGTCCCAGCTGCTCTGGAGGCTGAGGCAAGAGAATCGCGTAAGCCCAAGAGTTAGAGGTTGCTGTGAGCCGTGTGACACCACGGCACTCTACCCCAGGGCGGTACAGTGAGACTCTGTCTCTACAAAAAAAAAAAAAGTAATCTTCCTCCTTATATGCCGCGGACCACCCTGTCGGTGGGCTTCAGTCCGAGGGAAAGCAGGGAAACGGAGTCAGGTTGGTTGAAAGGTCGACGCAGGAATGACAGTCTGGCACACAGCACTTGGTGAAGTATGCAGCTGCGTTTTACTGAGTTCAGAAGTTGGTATTTATACATTTTACACAAAGCATTACAGGTTACACAAAGTATTTTTACAACTTGCTGACTTTTACAAGTTATATTTTAAGTTTGCAAACGTGGGTAGTTATCCATTACTATTTTTCAATATCCTGCCCTTAAGGAGAACAAAGGTTAGTGGTTATCAGCGAAAACTACTTGCTTCCTCTTGCTTCCTCTTATCTGTGGAATGTTAGTATAGTGTAATTCTTTACATTTGTGTTTAAGTAATAGTAAAGGCATAATTTGTTTTAAGGCTCTTATTAGATATATAAATTTTAAGTTAATGTTGGTTATATATACTTTTATTATGTGCTTATTATTAATCATATGTGCTTATTCTATTGTGATTTGATTGATTAGAAATGTAGTGAAGTAAGATGTTTTTTAAGGAAAGTTTTACTGTGGGTGGTGATGGTGCATGTCGTGTTGGAACATCTTGTTTGCTGTGCCTGCATTGTCTTAGCCCACTGGCGTTTATGGTGGGGACTTGCTTTTGTGCAGGCTTACTTGGAGCCACTGAGTCTGGCACAGTCATACTTCTAGTGCTGTTTCTGGATCAACTATCATTGTGTTCATTCTTTAAAACCGTATTGCTTACTTATCAGGACAAACAGACATTCAGCTTAACATACACGTACACTGTAACAGAAAGCCATACCCTTAGGTTAATGCGACAAAAAACAGCATGCTGGGCAACATCTCTGTCGCTGCGCACACTGGGGGTGCTGGGGGCTTCGCTCCGGGGAGCACAGACCTCCTTTCCGTCGTTTTACAATGCGGACAGCGCCACCTCGCTGCGGCTTGGTGCCGAGGGTGCGGCACTTATACCTGTCGTGAGTAGTACTTGTTTCAAGTCAGAGATAGAAAGTATCTATTTTATGCAAAATTTTAAGCATACTTGAAAGAAATAAATTTCTAGAAATGGTAATGTTAAAATGATTATTAATTGCTAATTAAGAACGTCTTCACCCTTTCATAAGTTATTGAGCAACCACTTTAAATCAATCCATGAGCTAATAGAAAGATACATAAGGTTAGGTAAAAGATTTAAGATTCAATCTCAAGGAATATATATTGTATAGTTTAGACAACTAAATCACAAATGAAAAATGCTTCCCTGAGTTAAAAACATCTGTAACACTAACGTGACTATTTTCACATCAAATCCTTTATTTTGATCATCTTCATTGTCAAGTAACATTTCTGCCCAGGACATATAATAAAATTTTAACATAAATTATTAAAATTTATAATTGAAACAATATACATATTCATGTGGCACTCTGTGATACTTCAGTGTATGTATATATTTGTATAATGATTAGATCAGGATAATTACCATATCCATAACTTTAAACATTTACCCTTTGTTGCTTATAACATTCAAAATCATCTCTCCTTGCGATCTGGAAATATATACTACTTTGTTATTAGTTATAATAACCCTACTATGTAATAGAAGTCAAGAATTTATATTTTTTCCTGTTTAACTGTAACTTTGTACACATTTACCAACCTCTCCTGGAACCTCCTTCGTCTTATTCTGCCCAGCCTCTGGTAATCACTGTTCTACTATCTACTTCCATGAATCGACTTCTTTGATTCCATATGTGGGCAAGATTATGTGGTGTCTGTCTTTCCAGGCACAGCTTATTTAACTATTATATTCTCCTTAGCATTTCATTCAGTTTTATGGCCAAATGTATTGTGTATGTGTTTTTATAAAAGCATTTTCTTTATCCATTTATCTGTAAATGGGAATTTAGACTGATTCTTCACGTTGGCTATTGTGAGTAGTGCTTCAATAAACATGGAAGTGCAGACCTCTCTTCAATGTACTGATCATTGCCTTACTTGAGTTACTAGTCATATGATACTTTTTAATTTTTTGAGGAAATATCCTGCTATTTTCTATAATGGTTGTACTAATTTAAAATCCATCAACAATATGTAAGAGTTTCCCTCCCTTTTTCTACATCCCAATCAGCAATGGTTACTTTTTGTGGTTTTGAAAATGGCCAGATGAGGCTGAATTGATATTTCATTTGGGTTTTGATTTGTATTTACCTGACGATTAGTCTAGTTGAGCATGTTTTAATAACTATTTGCTCTTTGTACGTCTCCTTTCAAAATCTATCTACCTTGTGTCTATTGCCCATTTTCTAAAAAGTATTTTGTTCTTTTTGACTATTGTTCTTTTTGACCATTCTGCATATTAATCCTTTATTTGATGCTTATTTTGCTAATACTTTCTCTCATTTTTCAGGTGGTATTTTTATTATACCAATTGTTTTCTGTGATGTACAGAAAGGTTTTGATTTTGATGTAATCTCATTTGTCTATTTTTGCCATTATTGCATTATTACTTTTGTCTTCTTCTTTTTATTTTTTTACTTCTCATTAAAAAATTCTTGCCTAACCCAGTGACCTGATGTGTTTCCCCTATGTTATCTTCAGTAGTTTTGCAGTTTCAGGTCTTATATTTATGTCTTTATTTCATTAAGAATCATTTTTAGTATGTGGTGAAGAGACACCATATTTTTAGTATGTGGTGAAGAGACATGGGTCCAGGTGTTTTTAAAATTTTTTCCTATAATATCTAGTTTTCCCTGCCCCATTTATTGAAGAGAATGTTCTTTCCCCAATACGCTTTTTTGGCACCTTTATCAAAAATCAGATGGGTATAAATGCATGGATTTATTTCTAAATTCTCTATTCTGTTTAATTTATGCATGTTATTTATTTTTATGCCAGTACCAAAGTATTAGGGTGATTATACATTTATACTATACTTTGAAGTCATAGAGTGTGATATCTCCAGCTTCTTTCTTTTCCTCAAGATAGATTTGGCTATCTGGGATTTTTTATCTTTACATATAATTTTTTTCTATTTCTGTGAAGAATGCTATTGGTATTTTGATAGGGATTGCATTAGATCTTACGTTGTTTAGAAAACTAACATAGATGTCCTAGAAATATTAATTATTCTAATCCACGAACACACCTTTCCATATATTTGTGTTCTCTTCAATTTCTTTTATCAATGCTTTCTAGTTGCATTGGAGAGATCTTTCACCCCCAGATATTTATTCCTAGGTGTTTATTAACTATTATAAATGGAATTTCTTTCTTGACTTCTTTGTTTTAAATAGTTTGCAATTGTTATATACAAAGGTACTGATTTTTTATGTTGACTTTTGTTTCCTACAGTTTTATTATATTTATTTATTAGTTCTCACAGTTTATTTTTGATGGAGTCTTCAGACTTTTCTATATATATGATCATGTTGTCTACAATCAAGAACAATTTGTATTCTCATTTCCAAATGCATGTCCTTCTTTTCTTTTGTCTGACTGCTATAGCTAGAATGTCTAGAACTCTGTCAAATAAAAGTGGTTAAAGTCCACATGCTTGTCCTATTCCAGATCTTAGAGGATGTTAAAGCAAGAAGATGATTTTAACCCTCTAAGCAAACATAAAGCCAAGGAAAAGGAAAAGACAGGGTAAAGAGAAACTGAACAATGAATAAAAATATGTGACTTCAGGCCGGGCGTGGTGGTTCACACCTGTAGTCCCAGCGCTGTTGGAGGCCCAGGCGGGTGGATTGCCTGAGCTCAGAGTTTCGAGACCTGTATGAACAGCAGTGAGCCAGAGTAAGATCCCGTCTCTACTAACATCAAGAACATCACCAGAGGAAGACAAAAAAGAGTACTTCAAACAAAGAATGAACAAGGAAGTTGAAATAAAAAAAAATATATATATATATGCCTTCATAGAAGAAGCATATATTTTTCACACATCAGTAGGTTGAGCATAGTTCACAATAACTATTTGTACATTTTAAAATAGGTAGAAAATAATTAAAATTTCTCTACTTGATAGAAAAGGCAAATATTTACGGTGATGAATATCTCAAGTACACTGATATGATTTGTAAAAATTATGCGAATTCTTAAATTTAAATTCTGATGCCAAACTAGTACTATGTACTATTACATAACAATAAAAAAATTGGAAAACCAAAAGAGATGCACTAAAAATAATAGGAATTAAAGCATAGTACCAAAGAAAATTACATAATCACAAGGAAGATAATAAAGAGGAAATAAATGAAGAAAGAAGTTACAAAACAAATAGAAAACATGCAACAGAATGGCAGCAGCAAGTCCTTGCCTAACAATCATAATATTGAATGAAAATGGACTAAATTCTCCAATTAAAAAATACATGCATAAACATTTATGTATGGCATACATAACAGATAATTATGTATTGTTGCTGCATAAATATAAAAAAAGACACATATGCTGCCTACAAGAAAGTCACTTCATGTATAAAGACATGCATAGAATGAGTGTAAAGGAATGGGAAAAAATATTTTACAGAAATGGGCACTGAAAAAAGAACAGAAGTAGCTAGACTTACAAAGATAAAGCAGGCTTTTACTCAAAAGTGATTTTTAAAATTACAAATAAAATCAGTTTATAATAATAAGTGGTCAATAATCAACTATAAATACAGAGGCTGCACCAAAAATGTATACACATTTTAAGGAAAGAAAAAACTGTCACATTTGACTTCTGCAAATATAAGAGGTGCTTAGTATGACTTGCATTAATCTTTTGTTATCAGTATATATTATTAGAATTTTAATACAGTTTCTTCCTTTCTTAAAATATGTATGCATGTATGCATTTTTTAGCACCTTCTGTATATATATGAACCCAACATTGGAGCAGTAATATGTAAAGAAAGTATTAACAGACTTATGGGGAAAGATCAGTTGCCAGACAATAATACTAGTAGACTCCAACACCACAATTTCGACAGTACTGACATCATCCATGTAGAAAATCAGCCAGGAAACATAGGAGTTAAAGCCATTCTAAACCAATTGGATCTGACATATACTTACAAAACAATCCATCTAACAACTGAAACATACACATTCTTCTCAACAACCCATGAAATGTTCAGCCTAAACTATATGTTAGGCTACAACATATCTTAATAAATATTAAAAACTTAAATTATACCAAGTATTTTTTTTCTGACCAAAAGGAAATGAAACTAGAAACCAACAGAAGGAGCTTTGGAAATGGAAAAAGTACATGGAAAGTAAACCAGATCTCATGACCAACCAAATGATCTAATGAAGAAATTTGAAATATAAAATTTCTTGATGTAATTGAAAATACAAAATCTAGGGGATACATCCAAAGTTATTTAGAGACCCGTTTCTATCTATAAAAGTCTACATAAAAAAAGTAAAGGTGTCTCAAATAAACAATCTAGACTCAAGGAACAATCTAGTTCGAGAAACTAGAAAAACAAGAAGAGTTTAAATCTTCATTTAGTAGAAAACAAGAAATAATAAATATTAGAGTAGAAATAAAATAGTGATTAAAGAACAATAAAAAAGATAAATGAAAGAGCTTGGTTTTTTAAGCACCATTTTATTAAAACATCAAAACAACTTGTAAAAATAGTATTTAAATAATATTTTTGATAAAGGAGCTAAATGTCTGGGAAATGTCCGCATTATGAATCAGTAAGTGATACATTATAAAACAGAGATTTGACTCAGTTTTTGTTCAAGTGTTCCTTCTTCAATAGAATACTACACACTTGTTAAAATATTAATGAAGTCTTATTGAGTTTCTATACTATCATCAAAATAAAAAATAATCTCACTTAAATATCAATTACTTATTTGCCCAAGATTAGGTATAGTTTAATGACTGAGGATCAAATCAATGATTTTGGATTAAGAAGGACATAGAGTAAGGCATTGTTTATTTATTTCTTTGTAATGTGATAAAGTCTCACTTAAACAGCCCTTTTATGAGAGTATATTTAAGGACTTTTTTTCATATTATGGAAATACTGACATAAAAATATCTTAGTTTGGGTGGATAGATGGCTGAAATTCAAGTTCATATAGTTATACTATGGTCAAAAATAGATAGTTATTTTTATATTATTTAATATTTATCTCTAAATATGCGTTCTAATGACAAAAATTGAGATGGAATAATTCTGTTGTTACAGAATACAATATATTGTTGACGAACTCAAAACAGTACCTTATATATATTTGTACCCTTTAAATGGAAGCTATTTTTTTTACAGCATGTCAGAATGTTACAGATTCTTTTTCTCCTCTTCTTTATCAAGTCTATTTGATTTTTGTTAATTTTTAGGTTAATAAGAGGGTACATTAATATTATTTAATTTACTTTAAGTATAATCTTACTTAAAAGTGCTTGTTTTCTGTTCATAAAGTTAGCTAAATCTAGTAGTTCACAAAATTATACAGTTATGCAAGGATTATGAGGAAATAAATACATTTATTAGGGAACAATACAAATGTTTCAACTCTTTTTCTTATGATATTTCAAGAAGGGATTTTTATTTTATTAATATATAAGTATTTAACAGTAATGCAAAGAGACTGGACTTGTTAAAAAGCTTAAAGTCAGATTCCAAATCCTATGCTTTCATTTGTGTAAATGTAAAAAGTGCTCAAGTATTCAAAAGTGCTTTGAATCAAATTATGATAAGATTAGGAAAAATTAAAATTCATATCCTTGGTAAATACAGCAATTCAAGTCTAGCCTTGTAATTAGAATGCTGAATTATTAGATGGAGATGAGATGAGTTTTTCTTGGGTGAATGAATATTCACTATATATCCCAAGACACATTTCAATTTCATCAACATTCTAAACGTGCTCTCATCATTGTGCTCTCCTGATTTATAGTATTTTCCTCAATCACACTTCCTGTATTTTAACAAACTCTGTCTATCAGTGATGAATTAAGTTCATTTTTTTCTAGTTAATTTTAGTCCACACAACACTCCCTTGCTTCAACGACTGGGAAAATAGTTGGTATCCGGATGTTTTAAATATATAAATATGTTCAGATGCTATTGAAATCACTATACGGTTACTTCCTTTCAAAATAGTTCAGAAGATTTACAACAAACTGTTCAGAATATTTAAACAGTAGAAGAGAATAATTTAACATAAAATTTAATTGAACAATACTATGATATAGTGAAAATATTTGGCAGATCTACACACTTGTGTATACATGTGATTAACACTTACTTAAAATCAAATAGATCTTATAATTTCCTAATTTCAAGTGGCAATATTGATTCATTTTAGTTTATGGATACTAAGCACCTTATGCAATTTAGACATCAATATTAGGAGAAAAGAAGAATATCTAGAAGGATCCAAAAAGAGGGCAATGTTTAAAACTTCCTTTTAAATTAGCAAGGTGACATCATTCTATTTTTTATAATTTTACTGTAATCTCTATAAATATATATCCAGGCTAACTATAATTTCTGCTGTGTTTCTATGTTAGTGGTTTTTTGATGAATAAGTTGTAACATGAAATTGTCAGAATGCATAATTAATAATAAGGCATATCATACAGACTGGGTCAGGTAGCCTATATTGCAATCAACACTCACAGTTATATATGGACCTTGGTCAGGTCACTTAATGATTCTGTGCCACAATTATCTCACATGCTATAGAACAAGGATAATACTGGTAATTCTACTTCAGAAAGCTCTTGTGGGGATTCAGTAGGTCATCACGAAGAACTCAAAGCAGCACCTTATATATTTGTACCCTTCAAATGGAAGCTACTTGTTGTTTTACAGCGTTTTGTGATTTTCAAATCATCCTTTTAAAGTTGTATATATTCCTGGAGGAGGAAATTTTTTTCCATTACTCTTTTATTGGGGAAGAATAAATGTTGGAAAAGCTTCCACTATACAAAGAAATAAATAATTTTAATCTCGGAAAAGATATTACTGGCACCTTCAGAAGGGGAGACTCAGAGCATGAGTTAAGTTCCACAGTGTTATATAGCAATGAAATTAATTCTAATACAATATTTTAAAATGTAAAATAAATATTAATGTTAAATATATCTAAAAGTAAAGAAATAAAAATGTTTATATCAGCTGGAGTCAATAATTTTGTACTACCGAAATATAGAAATATGTTGGTTGTAACAAAAAATTACACATAACTTTTTTTTTGACTAAACAAATATTTCATGGAATGGGTTTTATCACAAAGTCTGACTGATTTTTTTATATGTGAATTGAATTAGACATCACTTGCCCAACAAATGGATGTTCTAAGGGAAATTGGCAAACTTCCACAGACATAATTGGAAAAAATGCAAATAAGCATGCCTTTCTAGGGCGAAATTTGGAACAATGTATGCTTTTGAGAATCTATCAAGAGAAAATAAGAAATATCAAAAGTGTACTTAGGCAAAGCACTAATACAGAACAAGGAGCCAGCAATTCAATGCGGAAGGCCTCACTTTGGTCCCAGTACACATCAATTTCTAAGATTTAGTGGTTAAGTTACATAGCATCAATATCCTAATACGATTCAAATTTCAGCTTCCACAGCATATTATTTGAGCAGTTTCATGAAGTACAAACATTGCAGCCATCTTTTCAGTCCAAAATTCATTATGTAAAACCAGGTGTACATCATAATGAGCAAATATGTCACTTTTCTCAAAGTCTGCACGTCTGTAATTCAGTTTATGCACAAAGAGTAATGCACATAGTTGTGTTATTTCCTTGCTCTCAGTCATAAACACAGGTGATGTTGAGTAAATAGTTGAGAGAAGAAAATGGTTAATAAGAGGGAAAGTGCACAAAGCAAAAAATAATAACCCTAGTAGTCAAATTTAAATCAAATATAAATGGAGTTATAGAAGAAATATATGACCATTTGTTCCTAGAATGTTAACATGCTGCTGTCCAAGGGGTTATACATATGAAGGTAGAAAATATTATGAAGGAATCATTGCCATAATTACCAAAGAATTTATGGTAAAAAGAGATGATGATGTCTCAGAAGTGACTACAGGAAAAAATAAACAAAAAACCTTCACATTAAAACCACTCTTGGAAATATTACACAACCCTGAAACACAAAAATAAAATGATTCAAACTTAGGAAGAGTATGAAGGCATAGGCACGGTGCTCATTCCATACCTTATGAAATAGGAAGGCTAACATTGTTGAAATGATTCTTGAGCAGGTTTTTACAAAGAAATACAACAATTAGTTCTCAATTTGCTAATGATTTAAATAACAGTGTATAGAATGAATATTAGATTATCGTGTTTTACTTTCTCTCTGCATATAAAAGTAAAAATAAGAAAATTTAATGTTGTGATGAAAATGTTTGCAGATAATAAAATTATCGTAATTTTTCTTTTTCATTATCAAGATCACTTTGCATGCTTTCAGCCTTCATGGCAATTTTACATTCCTGTAATATCTTGTAAAATGAGGTACTTGTATTTAACACTGAGTATTTACAGCTTAGGGATTAATAAAAGTTTCATTTCTGGCAATGAACAGACACTACTCTTATTAAATATATGCACATTAATAAAATAATGGAAAGTACCTATATTTATATACATATGTAGATTGAGTTGTTTACTTTCCAGTTCAATTTTTCTGCCACCCACATACTCCCATCTCATTTATTTGGGGTGGGAAAGAGGTTGATGAATTATTTATAAATATTGTACAGTTTTAAAAGAGAAAAACATAAATATGAACTTACTTGAGGATTTTATTATGAATTTTAGGTTACATAGAGTAATCAAAGTTTTTGTTTACTTTTTTTATAAACAAAGAAAATCATTATGTCAGACATGATCTGAATTTACATTAAATAGTCTTTCCTGTTTCTCATTGATATCGATGATAAAAGTGTTAAGTCGATCTATACTTTTTAAATCATTAATACAAAGCAAACAAATGAGGCAAAATCTGATGGCAAAAACAATAAGCTAATGCATATCCAAAGAAAAGTTTCAATCATATCAGTGATTTATGAGAAAGTCAGATCCAAATACATCCCAATGATCATGCACCAAGTGTTGTTTCAAATCAGACATAAAATAGGCTTAAATTTATGTGATAATTTTCAAATAATGTAGTTTCCTGGGACTCATTAAGGTTATGACAAATAACAAGAAGAAATGTACATTTTTTTCTATTTCACTAAATGAATACTCCCCCATAGAAAAAAAATAATAATAATTAAAAAAAAACGCAGGTCAGCAAACTTTAGTACTACCACTGAAGAATTTTCCATATTATTTGCTGTTAGTTTACAGAAATAGAATTTATACTGATGAGATTTCAGGAAGACCACCATCTTGCTACATTTAGTTATCAATTCTAATTCTTATTTGTAGATTCCTTAGGAATTTCCTAGTTAATAATTATGTTTTCTGCAAAGTGGGTAGGTTTACTTTTTCCAGTTTCAATCTGTATTCCTTTTTTGTATGTTTTATTTCAGCAGTGACTTGAAATGAAGCAGACCTTTGTATTGTTTTGAACTTCACATATTTTATGAATTTAATTCTTTAATAGATGAGGGTTTTAATTTTAACACAATTTTACAGAAAATGTATGCATATTTTTCTCTACTCAGTCCCAAGGAGAGAGAGATAGGTTTATTTCTTATCTTCTTCCATGCAACTAGATTAATTTACCCTTACATTGAATGTGTATTCTCAGGATTTCTAGGGTTTTGCAGTATTGTCTTATTAGTTTCTAGGGCGTGAGCATCTCGAGATTTTATCCCCTTTCCAATATAATCATTTAACAGAAGCCTAATACAACCGAAGTTCAGTGAAGAGCCTCAGGCTGATAATCAGCTTTGGAATCTGTGTTTGCCTTCTAGGATTGCCATTTTCATTTCATTTGGGGGCAAGGTATGTTTATTGCTTTTATGCTAATTCTTTGATGTATTTAAAAAAGTTTAAAATCCCCTCTACACTGTACTATATACAGTTATAATGGTGAACCAGAGTTTTAATATGTACCCATAATAATTGACAATTTAAGTAACATCCAAACAAAACGAAAAACCAAAGAAACACAAGTGGCTAAAAAAAAAAAAAAAAACGTACTTTTTAAAAAATTGGGGAAGCATAATTAAACAGGTAAATATATTAAGAACAATATCTTGGACATAAAAAATTAAATATTGTTTTCTCACAATTTAGAATTTAGACATAACATGGTATTACAGATAATTCATGCTAGAGAGAACTCCCATGCATGAACATAAAAGGATAATAGACAATACATTAATTGAATAAACCCATCTTATCAGAGAAGATATTTGCTAGAATATTTTCTTCTATGAAGCTAAATGAAAACATGGTATTTGAATAATGTGAATTTTAATAGTGGATAAAAATGAGAAGAAATACACATCATCAAGGAAGCTGAGTCAAGAGCTTCAGTGAATCGAGTGATGAGGGAACCCCCATATTCCCTGAGTGCTTAGTATGTGCAGAACACAGCTTTATGAGCTCCTAAAAAATTTTATGTAATCTGAAAGCTAATTCTGAATATAAGAGTTGATATAAATATTGTTAGATGAGGTCTAACCTATCTATAGTTAGGAATAATTAAATGTCCAAACTAAAATAGCTTATAGAGAGTGAAGCTGTATTTTGAAATGAAGGGTTTTTTTTTTTAATTAATAATCACAGTGTTTTATCATTTTAACACAAAAAGAAGTGTGATAAATTCAGTGTTTTTTTTTTTTTAAACCAGGTGGGATCAATAATGCATCTATTATGTTACTAATTTTTTACTATTTTATTAATCTAATAAAAATAAAGTGTTCATTGTTATATCAAAGCAGTCTCATGTTTTCATGTACTAAGTGGGCAATTGTCAACTAGGTTAAATGGTTAAAACTAAGGTAGTTGTCACAAATAATTAAAATTGTATAAAATCATATAACTACATTAAAAAGTGCACATGATTCATAAACATGCTTTTTTTTAATATAGACAAATGGCAAAAAATATGCGAAAAAATACTCAACATCTCCAATAATCAAGGAAATGCAAGTAAACTCCTAATCAACTACCACCTTGTCCCTGACAGGACGACCATTAGTGATAAGGCAAAAAATGGTGGATGCTGGTGTGATAGCAGAGAGAAGGGAGTTCTTATACATTGTAAGTGGGACTATAAATTTGTACAGCCTCTATGAAAAACAGTATAGCAATTTCTCAAAGAAATAAATGTAGACTTACCATTTGACCCAGCAATCTCACTCCTGTGTATCTACACACGCGCGCGCACACACACACATAAAGTTATTTTATCAGTAAGAACCCTCCACTTGCGTATTTATTGCAGTGCAAGTCATACTACCTAAGATGTGGAATGAACCTAAGTGTGCATCATTTCATGAGTGGATTAACAAATATGGTATATATATTATGGGGATAGATAGATAGACGGATGGATGGATAGACAGATAATAGATAGATAGGCTACTACAAAAATTTTGAGAGAGATTGTTATGATCCATCATTTCACTTCCAAGAAACACAGTTGGCAGTGCCCTTTCAAACCGTGCAAGTTTCAACCTCCTCGACTTATTTGTGCTGCTGACAGGGCTTCATTTGTTTTTGTGTGGATTTTACATTTCTTGATTTTTGTATATCTCAAAGCCTTGTAACGACCCATGTGTGTGTGTATATATCCACCACGCATGCTGCTCATCCAGAAGAAGAAATAAATTAATGTCCTTTGCAGCACTTTGTATGGAAATGGAAACCATTTTCCTAAGTGAAGTGTCCCAGGAAGGGAAAGACAAACATCAGGTGTGCTCTCCAATAATTTGGAAATGATCGCCGGACACACACAGGCATGGAGAGAAGTAAAAGTCCTTGGAACTCAAAAAGGGGGTAGGAGAGGGAAGGAGGGGTAAAATCTTATGTATCAGGTACAATCAACACTATTTGAGTGATAGTCCCAACTAATAGTCCCAACTTCAGATTCCATTAATAAATGCTATCTATGTATAGAAGCATTCATACCCCTTAATTATTTGAAGGGAAAAAAATAATAATAATTACCTATTGTTTTAGTGCATATTATTCTGGTGATAGTTACTTAAAGCCCCGACTTCAGCATTATATAATTCATCCATGTAACAAAAACACTTTTACTCTCTAAATCAATTGAAATTAAATTAATTAATCAATTACTTTTTAAAACTAATTATAATAACATTGACCATTGTTCATATACTTTACATCATATACTAATAATTCTCACAAAATCCATATGTATTGAAGTAATCATTTTAAATTAGATGAATTTGTGGCACACAAAGGTTAAAGTAAAAATTACTGGGGTCCAAGATATAAAGAGACTTTTTTTTCATTCAGTTTATATCTGCATCTACTTCTGTGTCTATATCCATATTTATGTCTATGTATTTTTAGGAGAAGGGTCTTTGCCTGTAGTCCTAATTATTCTTCTATGGCTAATATCCAGAATCTATAAAGAACTCAAACAAGAAAAATAACCCTCAATAAAAAGTGGATAAAAGACATAAACAACTTTTCAAAATAAGATAGACAAATGGCCAAAAATCACATGAAAAAATGCTCAAAGTCACTAATCATCAAGAAAGTGCAAAGTAAAATCACAATGAGATATCACTTTTCTCCTGTTAGAATGACCTTTAAAGTCCAAAACAAGATTCTTACCTGGCTGCAGAGAGAAAGGACTGCTTATACACTGTTGGTGGGACTGCAAAATAGTACAAACCATACGGAGACTCCTCAAAGAACTACAAGTAAACCTACCATTTGATCCATCAATCCCACTACTGGATATCTACTCCAGGCACAGACTGACAAATATTGAATGATCTCTCTTATGCTTGGTATCTAAAAAAAAGTGGAATTCAGGGAAGCAGAGAACAGAGTGGTGTTTGCCTGGACTGAGGAATGAGGGATTAAGGAAATGTGGCTCAAAAAGTACTGTTTCAAATAAATAGAATTAATAAATTTGAGAGATGTATTGTACAGCATGGTGACTATAGTTAATAACCCTATATACTTGAGAATTGCTAAGAGAATACACTTTAAATGCTCTCAGCAGAAAAAAAAATAAGCATGTTTGTTGATGGATGATGTTTGCTAAACATATGTACAGCAATCATAAGGTTTTAGTCTCTTTGTGGGTTGCTATTAATGAATACCTGAAGCTGGGCATCTGGAAAGAAAAGAGGTTTGTTTGGATTTTTGACGAGAGGGAGGAGCGGGGGGCTCGTCTCATCCAGGGGCCCTGAACCAAGGAGCGGCGGAGTTTGAAAAGCCAGCAGCTCGGGGTTCGGTGGCACCCGCCCCATCGGCCGAAGTTGGGGGGGGTGGGGGTGGTCCTGGTCTTTGGTTCTCTACTCCGTCCTGTTTCAACAGCGAACATGTCGCGGCCTGTCAGGTCAGTGCGGAGTCCGAGGCCTGGAGCGGGTTGGAGGGGGTTGGGGCGTGAGTGGTGGGGGACAGAAGCCTAGAGTAGGCCCTCCTGAGTGCCACATGCGGCCTCCTCCCTTTTGGGGCCCGTGCGCGCCCTTGAGCGTGGGGGGCCTTGCTGACGCCCGTGCGCGCTTCCCTCCCCGCCCCGCGCTGCTGCAGGCTCCGATCTGTTCTGCTGCCTCCCCCACCCGCCTCACTTGGAGCTGGCGGGGTGTCGGCCGGAGGGGGAGGGGTGTGAAGTCAGCTCCCCCAAGCAGGCCCCACCTCCTCGGGCCGGCCCCTCGGAGCCCACAGGAGAGACGCCGACTGCTGCTCCCCACCTTCCGCGGGGAGGGGCGGCAGCATTCGTACTGCCCGTTCCCCCGCGACTTGCGTGGCGGTGGGAGAACTCAGCCGTCTTTCTCGGGCCGATCGCGGTGTTACATGCGAGGGGGGAGGGGCGGTTTTGCCACACGGCCCCGCCTCTATCCTCCCGGGTCGCTGCAGGCCCCGCCTCCGGATCCGGCCGGGCGTGGGCGGGACCCGTTCTTTTCCCCTTGGGCTAAAGTGAGAGGTCTGGCTGGATCCTGGAAAATTAAGGACTGCTGCCTCTCCCTTACCTCGGAGTTTTGAGAGAATTAACCCCAAAGTTCGCTTTTTCTCTCCCGACTAGAAAATGTCCTTCTTCGGGGAAATGCCCGTACTCAGGGAGGCGCGGGTTAACAGCACGGCCCAAATCCCGTGTAGTCCTCCTTCCACTCTTACCGTGTACAGGTTTCGGGATATTTTTGTAACCCTCCTCTTCCCCGAGTGACTTTAATAATATAGACTAGGTTCAGTTGTTAAAAAAAAAAAAAAAAAAAGAAAAGAGGTTTGTTTCATTCCTTGTTCTCCAAGCTATTTAAGAGGCATGGAGCCAGCACCTGCTTTGGGTAAGGGCTTCAGATTTCCTCCACTCATGGCAGAAAATGATGGGGAGCTGGAGTATGCAGATATCACACTGCAAGACAGGAGGCAAGAGAGTGATGGTGCCAGAGTCTGTTCATAAGCAGATGTCATGGGAGCCACTACGGTGAGAACTCGCTACTGGAGAGAATGGCACCCGGCCATTCATGAGAAATCTGTCCCTATGACCCAAATACCACCCTTGCAGCCCCACCTTCTACACTGAGAATCAAATTTCGACATGAGATTTGGAGTGTCAAATATCCAAACCATAGCAATTATACAATATAAAGGATAAAATTATTTGTAAATTATGCCTCCACTCAATAGTAGGCTAAGTTAGGGAGTATTCAAAATCAGATGGGAAAGGAGGTAATTGGGAAGAAAGTTTAAGTCTTGCTAAAAATCTATACTTTCTCATGCAATGATTATTAGGTGTTGAGAGATTTTTATTACATGAAAGAGTAATTGGATGCATGTATATGTTATGAAAAGAATTTTCATTGTGGAGAACAAAGTATAGAAGAAAATATTTAAAGTCAGGGAATTTGATGACAAATACATCCTAGTAGTTTAAACCAGAGTCTTAAGAGACTGAATTTGGTGGTACTGTGAAGATTGAGAAAGACCAAAAAATTGGAAATATTTCAGAGATAAGATAGAGAAGATGTGAAAATTTATTAAATAAAGGAAAGAAGAGTTACAATCTGGAATATAAATTTTACAAATAAAGATGTCTCCACTTAAATACAATGATCAATACAATGCATCTCAAAGTAACTGCAGTTATTTCCCAAGTATTAGGAAAATAAGTCAAAATAATTACAAAAGGACAGGTTGCAATAGCATATGAATAAAATGGAAGAGTGCCCTGATTCCTAATGGCTTCGATTAGGTCCTTGTTCTTGGTGTAGTTGATAAAGTTACAGAAAAAAATACATTGACCCAGGAATTTTTTTAATAGTACTGAGCACAGCATAGCATTATCCATTCTATGGATTAAATGATTGGAACAGGGCCTATAAATCTATGTCACCTTAAAATCCTGGGCCTGCTCTGATGTACAACTATGTCATCATGTACAATTCAATAGATGTCATTTGAGAGGATTTCGTGCATCTGGGATATGGAAATAGCTGGGAGAATTTTTTTTTTTTTATTAAATCATAGCTGTGTACATTGATATGATCATGGGGCATCATTCACTAGCTTTACAGACCGTTAGGATATATGTGAAACTTGGAGAAAAATTTTTGTTGAAACTTTTTCAGTTGCTTTGGTCAGTCTCTTTGACAGTTTATTGAAAAATGTAGGTGTCTAAATGTTGCTGTGAATATATGTTGTTGACATGATTAGCATTTATAATCATCTTGCTTTAAATAAAATAGATTACCCTTCACAGTGTGGGTGAGCTTCATCCAATCAGTTGAAGGCCTTAAAGAGCAAAAATTAAAGTTTACTAGAGCAGAAGGAATTCTGCTCCTGTCTCAGACAGCCTGCTGTCTGCCTGCCATTACTGGACTTGCCTATAGTTTCCACAATCCTGTGAGCCAGTACTTTAAAATTAAGCAATCTCTCCCTCTCTCTCTCTCCCGCCCACCCTCCACACACATACACACACAGTTTGTTGTAGCTCTGTGGAGAATGCTGATATAATCATATGAAGATACTTTCTATATAAAATCTGTATGCAAAATAATATTATGTAACTTTCCTTGATAGGAAAAATAATACTAATAAATAAATACAAAAAGATTTAAAAATATAAGTATGGATTATTAAACTTTTTATATCTGACATAAAATGATCATACCCTTTTTAATGTATTTTCTCATTTACATGGTTTAATATAATAAATTGATATAAGCAATAAGCTCATTTCTTTTCTTCATTCTTTTCTGTAAAGTTACAGGGACACCCAATGGAAATAACAGTAGCTCTATGGCTTTTAAATATAATTCATCATTTAAGCACTATGTTCTTTTCATCTTTAAAATGAGAGAGTGTATACTGGATGAGTCCTACTTTCTGTTAATTTTTCACGTATTCATATTGAGCTCTGCCACTGAAGTTGAATATATATAAATTCTTACTTCATGTATACCTGAAAAAATGTATTTAATTCCCCAGAGAAATAACTTTCATAGAGTAAGCAATTAAATTTTCCTTTGAAGTCAAGGTAGAAATATTTTTAAAACTAATATATGAATATCAATTCATAAATCTCCAGTAATATGTTTCCCTTTGTTCCATTTTCATTACTTGAATGAAATGAGTTTCATTACTTGAATGTAAACCATGGGAAGTTATTTAAGAAATCTTCATTCATACTTATTCTGTATCAAGAAAGATAAATTCATTAAAAGTAGCCAGAATTAATTTTTAATTTTGTTTCTAATTGAGAATCAAATATCAATGCTATGTTCTTTAAATGTAACATTTTTTCTTTTTTTGTTTTATTTTAAACAACATTATTAAACCTTTCATCTCTAAGTGCTATATATGTTTAGAATAAAAGATCCTAAAATATTAATAAGATAAAAATTAAAATGATAATCCATTTACGTTATCAAAGATTCACATAGTTTTATTACAAATTACTAATTGGAGAAAACAGTACTGCGTGTTAAAAGAAGCATTATATTTTGAATCTGCTTTTAATGGCCATTATACTAATGGTCTATCATATTTTCATTATAAACCCAATAAGTGAGATGCATATGATTGATTTTAACCATCTCCTTTGAAGCTGATTAAACTGGTAAAAAGCTATCACCAGATGCATGCAAAATCTTTTCTTCCCCTTCAGGAACATTAGTTGAAGACCAAAAAAAAAAAAAAAAACGAAAAAAAAATATTCACTATTATGAGTTAGTGATTTTCTAGAGATTTAAAAATAAAAACAGAAAATGTTCTTAAAAGCATGACTTTCCTGATGTTTGTTAAATTCGGTGAACTTGTTATAAAATGCCATTGAGAATAAACTGTGCCCGGTTCCAGAAAGGTCCTCTCTGTACAGACTTTGTCCTGTAGACAGGTCACAAACACAAGACTGTGCTTCTCTGTCTTGAGAAGTTATAGAATCATTGAAACTATGCAATTATATTGTCAGTCAAAAAAAAAAAAAGAAACATTCAAAACTCTAACTGTAAAAGGCGTAATAAAGACTGTTGTTTTGATAGAAGTGTTATTTAAAAAAAAGGAAAAAAACTTGAAAAATATTCTAAAGTCTTGTACTTTGAAATAAAAGTCTCTGTTAAGGAAGGTATATATTTATTTTCATAGATTCTATTTTTTATTTTATTTTATTTTTTACCTTTTTTTTTTTTTTTTTTTTGGCCAGGGCTGGGTTTGAACCCACCACCTCCAGCATATGGGACCGGCGCCCTACTCCTTGAGCCACAGGCGCCGCCCAGATTCTATTTTTTAAAAAGTAACTATGTGCTGCACTAGATCTTCAAATATACTGAATATTGAAGTCTCCTTTTATAAATTATCATAAATTATATAGCATTTATGATTATTTTATTTAATATAAATTATTCTGAAGTCAATAGTACAAAACATGAAAAATAAGAGCTATTAAGGAATGGCAGTGAAATATTTATAATGTCAAGTCCAAGTGAATACTCAGGGAGATTGAATTCACTAAAAATTATCTTCTGCATACTTATTAGGGATTGTCATATTTTTAAGAAACCTGTTTGAGTTATTTTCCACCAATAGATGAAGTAGAATTTTAGTCTATTATTTTCTATGTAAAGTATCATTAATATTTTTCATCAAATAAATAATTATATGATGACAGTGATGGATCTAACAAGTGAAGTTTCAAACCAAGAGGCTCAAGAAACATTAAGAAGGACAGCCACACTGAACGGGTGCATAGTACACATTGAGAACCACACCTTTGTTGAGACTTTTGTAAGAGACAAAAGACGGGGCAACTCAAATGAGACTATTTCTTTAAATTATAGTTTTACCATTTATTGGATATTTGACATTGGGAAATTACAAAATTTTTGAAATAGTAATATTTTCACCAGCAAAATGAATTTGCTAACTACACTATTATAATTAGAGGGTAATGAAATAATTCTGTTATCAAATTTTAGTTCCATTCTGGAAACTTAATACATATTCAGTAAACGCTAGCTGTAATTAAAACTCGTGAAATTTTTAAACGTCCATTCTTTGCATTTGTAGTGCTAACATTTGTCCCATTTTATAGATGTGAACAAGGAGAGGATAAGTAATTTGTAGGAAATCATGACGTAGGAGAGCTTTTAGGAATCTGATCAGGAATGGGAGAAATGTTTTAAAAGAGAACAATAGAATGTCAAACATCTTATAAGCCAGAAACATATAACTACAAAATATAAAACAATCTGACTTACAATCATTTTTGGGTGATACTTAAGCCAAGAAACAAATGGCAATAACCTTAACACAGTTTTGTAAGGTCAACATGAAAGGGACACAACATTTAACTACATAAAAATAAATAATTGGATTTTGTTCTACAATATGAACTAGATTATGTTTAAAAACTTGAAAAAACACAATACAAATATGAATGAGAAAATTAAATAATCACTTCTTTCATCAAAGATTAAAACTACTAATATCTTCTTATACATACCAATCCTGTGTTTGCTTTATTTTTCCTTTTTTTGCTAAATAATGTATTACAAACATTGCTGGACAATGATTTTCTTATTTCTCGGACCACATTCCAAGAAGCTTAGTATTATTATAAATATTTTAAAACTCACAACAATAACAATCATATAGCAAAGGAATTATACTTAATGTTAATGATTCTATGGGTTAATGGAATTATACTTAATGTCAATGATTCCATGGGTTAAATGGTAGCTCATTGTTATTTAATCTAATTTTGTGCTTCTTAGATTATTAGCAAGACTGGACATTTTTCTTATTTATTAGCCATTGATGTCCCTTATCTTGTGGATAGCCTGTTCAGATGTTTTAGTTCCAATGAAACTCAAATAATTACCTGTTACACTCTCAATTTCCAAGGAAATAAATACAGCTATATGTTTGAACAAACTTAATTTAAAATGGGTTGTATTTTCTTATTATAAAAATAACTGATTTTCTCTGTAGAAAGTAAAAGATTTAAAACAGAGTAAAAGACAGTAAAAAAAAGAGACACATATCATCTATCATTGTATGGTTTTGATAAAGTAAAAGATGTATAATGGTTAAAATGTTGTCATAAACACCTCTTTTGTGTTTTACATATACACATATAAATGCACATTTCTGTTTCTCTGAGAAAAAAATACACCAACAGATTAAAGAAATACAAATAATCTCTTATACATTCCACACACAAATTCTTCAAAGCAAACTTTTAAAATTAGGTTATAGTACTTAATCTATTAAACTCTTCCAAATGTTGTATTAACCTCCTGTATGGTTATACCACATTTTGTTTATCACATACATGTTAATGGAAAATTGGTCCTGACTTTTGAAATCTATAATTTCAATTTTGAAATGTATCTTAAGAAAAATATTAGATAGGGAGATAAAGTTTTGTAAGTACAGGCATCGAAAAGACTTTTAACAGGTTTCTATTGTCTACTGTGTGCCAAGGGCTGTTAGCCACTAAATTACAACAGTTAATGACACTGACAAAATTTCTAACTCTACCAAGACTACCCTCTAGTGAGAATGACCATCAATAACAACAAAAAAATGTAAACATACACACATATATGCATATATACTTATGTTGATTACTGCTTTGCACATGACATCTATATTACATATACAAATGTATAAATATGTTATCTAAGTTACAATGAATCAATAATGTGGATGAATCTCAAGATTATTATGCCAAGTGAAGAAAGCCAGAAAGCAAAAGAAAATGTTCAGTATGGTACCATTCTTGTAAAATTATACACAATATAATTTAATTTATAGAGATACAAAATAAATTTTAAGTTGCCTTCAGCTGGAAGCAAAAGAATAGACGAATTTCTAAGTTATACAAGGAAACTCTACAATTGTTGTTTCCCAGTACAGTAATGGACACCTTCTGGGTAATTTTCATTATTTTAATTTTTGTTTCTAATGGCTATTGATGAGACAGAAAATATTGTCTGTGTTTTGCGCATTATCCATAAGTTATCTTTTACCACTTGTTTTTTTCATTTTTTCCAGTAGAGTGTTTTCTTTTCCTTATTGATTTGTAAAGACATCCTCGGATTAAAAAATATATATACTACACATACACATATATATCTGTAAAGTATATTATAAATATTTTCTAAATTATTTTTTACTGTTTAATTATTTTAAGTCTTATTAATATAAAGATATTTTACATTTTACATAATTCAATTTATTTATTCATACTTTCAGTAAATTATTTATGAAATACTTGTTAATACTGAATGAATACATCATTACATTCATTTTAGAATATGAATTTCAAATGTGATTACTTAGACACTTAGAAAAGAACAGTGATTGTAATTATAGGATATGTTCTATTTTTGTTCTTTTTTTTATACATAAAATTTCTATAGTGTTATATTTGAGGGATGTTAGAAAAAAACATGAAGTTTATCATACATTTCAAATTTCAAGCACTGAAATTAATCACAGTAGTTGTCAATCATTTTATAATTTTTAAACAAGCATTTTTATTATTGTACCTTTTGTTAAAGTAACAGTTGTAATCATCCTATTGTCTTGCCTAAGAATTTTCACATTTATCTTTAAAATTGCACTAAGACTTTTATAAACCATGAAAATATATAATGGAATCCTAGCAGTCAGTAGCTTCAGAGACCATTTTGAATTTTTTTGGAAATGTCAGAGTGTACCCAGAATTGTGAGTAGTTGCATTGCCTTTGGAATGCTCACTTGCCTACGAATGAGAAAATTTGTAAGTAATTGAATGATCATCTCTCCCCTAAATTACCACCATATTCCACCCTGAGTTACCAGGCACACTCAATTTGTAGCTGAGATATTGTTCTTGGATTTCCAGCAAATACAGATGGCAATGTTTGAACAAATTCAACAAATTATAAAGAGAACATCGTATAATTTCATTCTCCACTTGTCAATCAATGGCAATTATATACTCATTCAAATTTCAAATTTTATCATTATTTTATGATGTTAAAAGAAAACAAATGAATTGCAGTTTAGGATGTTAAGTCAAGGACAGGAAGAATGAGGTCAAGTTTGGCTAGATGTCAAATTAGACACCATTGCAAATGAGAGCTAGATGCAAAAATACCATGGGCACAATAATCAATAATGGCCCAGTCTAAAATAATTAATGTGAATCAGTTGTGCCTTCTAGATTAACTCTCATTATTTTTCTTTTAATAGCTTAAAAAATTGTTCACTTTCCCATATCTATAAATTATTGTAGCATGTGGTACTAAACTGTTGCAGGTATAAATAACCTTCAATTTGAAAAAAAAACATACTTTTTATTCAAACATGAAGCTATATTTTCTTGTGTAACAGGTTAATTCTACAACTTACTCCCCATGGTACATTCCACCTATTTAGCTTTTTTTCTGAAGACGTTATCATGCACTTCCCAACACACCCACACATGCACACACACAAAAACATAGAAAATGTTAGTGGAGAATGTTGTTTCCATCTATTAAAAATGATGAGTTAACTTATGGACAGAGTCAGATCTATAATCGATAAGAAGCTATTTTTATATGTACACTTTGGTGAAGGATTGACAGATGGAGCATCGGAAATTAGATGAGGTAAAATTGTTATTCCTCATAAAATATTGGTATCAATAGCTTATGTAAAAGTACACAAATATACATTCTAATTTTATTAAATGACAGACATGTTTTAAAAAGTCGTATATTCATTTATTCATTCAGAACACATATTTTTATTTTATTTTTTTTGGGGGGGCTTCATTTTTCTTTTATTTATTTATTTTTTTTAATTAAACCATAGCTGTGTACATTAGTATGATCGTGGGGCACCATACACTTGGTTCATAGATCGTTTGACACATTTTCATCACATTAGTTAACATAGCTTTTGTAGCATTTTCTTAGTTATTTTGCCAAGACCTTTACATTCCACATTTACTAGGATTCACATATACCCTTGTAAGATGCACCGCAGGTGTAATCCCATTAGTCCCCATCTTTCCCCCTCCCTCCCCTCTCCCTCCCCTCCCTTTCCCCTTTCTCCCTATTCTTAGGTTATAACTGGGATATAGCTTTCATGTGAAGGTCCTACATTAGTTTCATAATAAGGGTGAGTACATTGGGTACTTTTTCTTCCATTCTTGAGACACTTTACTAAGAAGAATATGTTCCAGCTCGATCCTTTCATGTTTACATGGATCGAGCCAGAACATATATTTTTAAAATCTGGTTGCTCTTAACTTGTTAGTTAATATGTCTGCACTTTACAGTATATGACAGTTGCTAGCCACATGAGGAAGCATTTAAAATACACCCCAAACACAGTTATATTTAATTTCAAGTAATTATTTAAATGATTATAATATTTTATTGGAAAGCTTATAAGTATGTTTGTGATACCATGAGTGTATAAATCTAATTTTTGAATTAAATTTTGCGAAGTTTAAATGAAGGTCAATTGTTCCTTTATGAGAATTTAACATCTTTATTGAGATGTGCTGTTAAGTGTAAAATGCACACTGTATCTCAAAGATTAAGTCCAAAAAATAATGAAAACATTTCAATAATAATTTTATAATGATTACATACTATGTATTAAATCATAATTTAGATTTAAAGTTTAGCATGCTTAAAATTAGTTTTCTTGTTTTCCTTTTGCATTTTAATATAGATATGAAAAATTGTAAAAGTAAGGTATTAAGAGTTAATGTTGGTAAAGTACTAACAATACCAATCATATAGTTAAATCATTAATATTCATGAATTTCATAAGTATCCATCTTACATTAGAGGCAAAGGCCTTTTCTTTTATAATTTGAAGGTTACCCATGAAAAAACTGCTCGAATTCGTTACCTTATTCTGACCTAACCTGGGGTCTGGATTTATTTTTTATAAAGCCTTTAAATAAGAGCAAGAATCTTCTATCAAAATGTATATCCAGAACTAACATTGTAGTGTTTGGAAACTCAGTTAAGGGAGTGGTGCTAAGTGTATTTCATGCATTGTTTTACTCAGTTCTTACAACTCCATGAGCTGTATGTCATTACTGTACTTTAATACTCAGAGAAAGCAATTATCGTGTCCAAGAGGCACAGGTGTTGGCATTCAACAAATATCTTTTGAGTATCTCCCTTGTGCTTGGGCTGTCAAAAGCACATAAAAATTGCCAATGAACAAATATCACGAAGGTCTCTATCCTTCTGAAGTTTTATTTTACAGATAAGAATTAAAAATCTAAAGCTAGTTTTGACTTACTATAATTTTCTGCCTTCCCTGAATAATGCTACTCATGATAGTTTTTGTGTTTGGGGATTAGTTATTTAATCTCCGTGACCTTTATCAACTTAACCTCTAAATAAGAATTAAGAACAAACATAATATTGAAACCAATATATTAATGCAGAATTTGGATTTGGAGTAAAATAACACATGTAAACATTGCCTTATTAACCTATCACTCACATGTTTACATTTTTAAATATTCATGTTATTTGAGAACAATTGCCAAAGCATACTGACATTCAACTAGTCTGATATTATTTTACTACTAAGCATATTATATGGTGTTGTTAAGTTAGTTCAATAAGTTTCTTTGAATGGATTCTCTTTCATTTTGTAACTTTGACATTAAGTATTGTTTTAATTTTGTCCCAAATGTATTTGTTCAAGATGCAGAGCTCTTGAGGCCTTTTGCTTAACACATAAAATTTTCCTAAATAAAATTTTATAGTATTGCAGGATGTCAGAATTAGACCACCATGAACATTATGTAAATAATGCTACAAAGTAATATTCATTTAATTTAAATCTTTTAAAGTAAAAATTCAACAAATTTATTCAAATTATATTTTAATTTTTTACATTATTTTACAATTTGAAAATTGTAAACATTACCAAAGTTTGATGTATTTAAACACTTATTCCAGTGTATAAGGATAGTCGCATCAAAACAGATGGACTTGCAAGAACACTTCCTTAGTATAAACTGGCAAGTTTTCATTTTGTGAAGTATGAGGATACAGAACAAACCATAAATTTTTCCTATGAAAAATAATATGAAAAGTAGCATAAATTTTAATGGCTTAATGTATTAAAATTTTATCAGAAATGTCTAAGATTTTTTATTTTCATTAGGCACGTCAAAAGTATTTTAATTGATTTGCTCTCACATATAATGCAAAAAAGTCCTCTGGATTTCTACTAAATCAGACATCAAACAAAAGTATGTTGATATCTTCAAAAGCCTGAGGCAGTCTAATTTTTAAAATCTGCTTCATTTTTAAAAATATACATTTGTCCTACTCAAATATATGCATATTCAAAGTTATAAAATTGAATTTTCTGCCTTTAGCCCTATTTTAAGAAGTAATAATACTCATGAATACCAAGAACAAATATTCTTAGGGAATTTTAAATTAATAATACTTAGAGTAACTGTTTAATAAAATGATTGTATTCTTCCAAAGGACTTCATGTTTTTTTGTTTGTTTGTTTGCAGTTTTTGGCTGATGCTGGATTTGAACCCGTCACCTCCTGCTTATGGGGCCTGCACCCTACTCCTTTGAGCCACAGGCACTGCCCCAAGACTTCATGTTTTTAACCAAACAGCTCATAATGGGCTTAACATTATGTATAAAATGACTTCTCAGGAAGTTCACAAGTAAAAACTAATAACGGCATTTAAATTTGGAAAATCAACTCAACATTTAAAAAACAAATTTTTGAAGAACTTGTCAACATAATTTGAATATGTGATGAATGTTTTCTTAATTAAAAAAATTAGTTATGGCCTATTTATTTATTGAAACATTATGTAATTATGAGAATTCAGCTATTCTAATGAAGTAGAAAATAAACTTGGGAAAATGGATTCATAAAACCTTCCATAAATGATATTATAAAAGAAACAATTCAAAAGCTAAAGACATTTTTTTTTTCTATTAATTGAGTTCCCTCTTTGATTTAGCCTAATGCTATTTGACCAAAAGAAACAAATGAGTGTTTGGTTGTGGGGAATTGAAGTTAGGGGCTACTGAGAAATCTTATCACTTCAGGAATGACTTGTGATAACCTTATTAAATACGAAGAAATAAGTCAAAAAGAATGTCTTTAAGGGCTTTGATATTTTATTGAAACTGATGGTTTTTCTTAAGAAAAAAATGGGTTATAGCAGTGAGTCACTGAAAATTGTTGCACATTATTTTTTATTTTAACTTCCACAAAGACTTATTTTTCATAAAATTTTGTCCTGATATTGAAAAATTTTGTTAACATATTCAAGATTTATTTAATACAATAATATTATGTGTCTATAAGCTTCTTTTTATATATTGCTGAGGTGTACTCTGGGTATTCATGAAGTTCATTGTATGTACTAAGCCTTAGTACACAAGCTAATATGATAAATAAAATATTGAAAAGGCTAAGGAAAAAAAGAATAAAAGGAAAACTTTCTTGTGTTCTAGAGCGAGTAATTTGCTTTCATTCAAAACATATCAGAAACTACTACATATAAAATTCACATGATTGTATTACAAATGAAAGCTGATTTTCTTAGAAGAAAGATGTTTAGTAGCTACTAAAATCAGTGTCTAACTCTGATAAACGCATACTGAATGGTGAAAATAGGCATTTGAGGGTAGCATGCTCACATAATTTCTACAACAACTGGATTAATTTTTATGAGTTTAAATATTATTCCTTTAAAGTTTTCCCTTATGACAAAGACAAAACATAAGTGGAGATACTCATTTGTTGACCAGAATGATGTTAAGTTGTACCCAAAATTCTCTGAGATACGATATTAAATTGCCTTTCTTTGTGTAAAGATAAATATTCAATGTATCACAGAATTAGAGATGTTTCACAAAGAGTTCTGAATTATTCCCAGTCCATATAGAAAAATCATTAAAACAAACCATAGCATGACCCTGTGTGCATCTCTCATAGATGCTATAATTAATAATAAAAATGTAATAATATTCGTATTATATGGATTATAGGAATGGATTCCAGGAAAAATGAAATAAAAAGCAAAACATTGTATTCGTGAATATTTGGGTAGGCATGAGACAAAAAAAACTGCGAACAGAAGAAAAAATAATAAGAATTAAATGCAACATAAATTCCAAGCGACAATGAGATGTTTATTAGGATTCAAAAGTTTACTTACAAATGGACCACATTGTTATGCAAGAAAATTAAAGGGGGTCACCGGTAATATGATCACTTCTAAATGAGGAAGAAGCCTAGGGGTTAAATGAGTTGCAGAGCTGACTATCCATGAGTCGGGGAGCAGCACGGACAGAATTAACCAGTCTTTCCTCATCAAGCACTAGCATGTTCACAGGAAGAGACCTTAACATCCTTCCTGTTAGCATGCCAGTACTTGAGTCTAGAGGGTACTCTAGATGCTGTAAAGATCTCTTAAAGTTTTGGGCTTCCTTTGCCTGGTGAGAATACTGAGGAAGTGTTTAGACCCATAGACCCTGTGAAACTTTTGCTTCATAAAATAGAATATACCATATGTTACAGTGTTGTTATTTAGCAATAGAGCCCTAGGCATGACCATACAACATACTGCATTCAGGCTGTGTCTGAAGGAAGCAAGCAAATAAGTAAATAAATCAGTTATCAGGTTTCTCCTTTTATTTTATTTAACCAAAATTTTTTAAAGCTTTCTTTTTCTTTTCTTTTTTTTTTCTATTTTAGTGGAGGATGAGTTGGCCAAACATAGTGCCTCATGTCTGTTATCCTAGAGCTCTCGGAGTCAGAGGCAGTGGATTGCTTGAGCTCGGGAGTGCAAGACCAGCCTGAGCAAGAGCAAAATCCCTAAAAATAGCCACGCATTGTTCTGGGCACCTGTAGTCCCAGCTACTCAGGCAGTTGAGGCAAGAGTATCACTTGAGCCCAAGAGTTGGAGGTTGCCGTGAGCTATGATGTCCTGCACTCTACACTCTACCCAGGGCAACAGAGTGAGACTTCATCCCCAAAACATAACAAAACAAAACAAAATAAAATCAGTAATAAGACTTTATTTATCTATTCATAGTCAACCTAAAACTTATGTTAGTTTTAAAAGGGAACAAATAAAGATACCTCGTAGGAGGTGAAGTCTTATTTATCATTCCAGATCCATTTAAAATCTTTGTAATTTGGGTGGCGCCTGTGGCTCAAGGAGTAGGGTGCTGGTCCCATATGCCGGAGGTGGTGGGTTCAAACCCAGCCCCGGCCAAAAAAAATCTTTGTAATTTAAGAAAAAAATGGATTACAGTATATATGAAAATTGAAAAAAGGTCTTAATTTTTTTTTTTTTTTTTGTAGAGACAGAGTCTCAATGTACCGCCCTCGGGTAGAGTGCCGTGGCGTCACACGGCTCACAGCAACCTCTAACTCCTGGGCTTCCGCGATTCTCTTGCCTCAGCCTCCCTAGTAGCTGGGACTACAGGCGCCCGCCACAACGCCCGGCTATTTTTTGTTGTTGTTGCAGTTTGACCGGGACTGGGTTTGAACCCGCCACCCTCGGCATGTGGGGCCGACGCCCTACTCGCTGAGCCACAGGCGCCGCCCAAGGTCTTAAATTTTTTAGTTAATATTATTAGGAAATAAACTCATCAACTTTCAGCTAAATGAAATTTTTTAATTTCAATTCTTTGTGTTGATAAAAGAAAAACAATGTATTCAAAACCGACAAGGAAAGAAAAAGCCACTCTGATTTAGAGTTACTACATTATGAGTATAATTCAGAAATTGATCAGAAATCATGTACTTAAAAATGGATAAAATAGGTCTGATAAAGCTTATAGACAATGCCTTTTTTTAAGGAGCTGAATAACTGAATTTGAGTATGTTCCCCCCAAATTCTTCAAAGCAAACTCTTAAGATTAGGTTTTATTACTTAATCTATTTAAACTCTTGCAAATGTTATGTAAACCTCCTGTATGGGGGTAAGGGTCACAGTGTATGGCACAGCTCTTGAGGGCGAGACACAATTATAAGTGGAACTTTATAATCAGTGTAATCTTTTTTGTACCCTTGATGAATCACAAACAATAAAACAAAAATATGAAAAAAATGATTGAGTACAAAATTCTAATAAATAATAAAATAAAAGTTGACTTGTAATTGAAAGTTGACCATAAAAAGAATTTCTCTTTACAGTTTCCAGAACCATCTTTGAAATGTTAACATTAATAACATTAATACATAATGGTCTTTAGTAACCGTTTCTTTGTTCTGGAAGAATTTATAGAAAAACATTTAATGTATTCTATCCAGAACCTTGAACTGTCGAGAAGTATGGTCTCCAATATGTCATACTTGGTCTGAAATCTTTGAGCCTATTTTTCTTTGTTATTTGCTTCTTTTTATATATATTTGTGTGCTTCTTCTTTAGGAGTATTTTATTTTACCTTATTCCTAATATTTTTCCATCCTACATATTGCTAGCAAAAGATAAACAATAGCATTTATAGTAATGATAATTAGAAAGTCCAGGATCAAAATATTGGTTAAAAAATATAATTCTATCAAAAGATATAACCGTTTCCTCTGCACCAAGAAACAAAGTAATTCCTGTGTTAAAAATAGAAATATTAAATATTATGAGTATTTGAGTATTTGAAATTTGAGTATTAAATGTTTTGAATATTGACTATTTGAATATTTTGAGCCTTTTCAATTTTACCTACTTTTGTTGACATCTTGTTAATACCTATTAAATATAAACTACTTTAAGTATAGAACATATTTCTTAATACCCTTTACATTACTATTGTTGACGACAATATAATTTATTGCCTCTGGGAATCAACAGTATTTGAAAATGCCAAATGTAAAATGGGTTTTGACTGCCCCTCTCTGGTTATTGTCTCTTCTGTCATTTCTAAATCAAGATCTATCTGTTAGTTTGCATTTAATATGCATTAGAATTCAGGTTGGCATTTGGGACCTTCTGGAAGCACTGACTGTTCTCTCTCTTCATACTATCTTATGTCTTTACAGCTAAGGTGTTTACTGATTTGGAGGCACCCTAGGTTCAATAAAAATGTTATGAATTTCTCTTTCACTGTCATTGAATCAAATTACTTCCTGTACCTTAGATGTTTGAGATATATTTTTGAGAATAAAAATTCTCACTTTCCTATACAGTGAACAGCACTGTAATTTTAAAGGGAGCAAGAACAAAGATAAAATGCTCAGATAAATATTAAATAGGCAATTAATTTTAATATTAACTATTTAATATAAATAAAAACTTTTAAAATTTTATCAGAATGCCTTCTCTACAGTGGTGATAATATAGTGTCAAAAACAGTAATCCTAACCAGAAAAAGTTAATTCTGTCATGGATGTAGACATAAAAAATTATCACAGAGTAAAGTAAATTTTATTTTAGAGATCGAGTGTGTAATTGGTAATGGGGAATTCAAAGAAGAAATTCCTAATTTGATCTGAACATGTTAGAGAAAACTTCCCAGAAAGGGTGACACCTGGGCCTCTGACCTAGGAGTATGAGTTTGACTGGAATACAATATATTGGAGGTTAGAAATGCCAAGTAGAATTTCATTGTCATTTCCAAGATTAGGTGGTATAAAAATGCCTAGTTTGTTTGTAAGTATAAGCGACTCCACTCAATTTGATTATCATCTCTTTTGTGTAGCCTTTCCTGCTCATCTCAGCCAGAATACATGTTTCCTCTGAGGACCCATTGTCAAATGTTTCATGTCCTACAGTTAGATTTCTGCCTCATGATTGTCTAGGAAATTTGTCTTTTGAAGATATAGATTAAGGTAACTGAGTTAGAACTTGTAAATTTATAAAGCAGTCATTTATTTTGATTTGCAAAAAACAATGGAAAAAAAATCTGTTTTAAGGCTGGTGACTGTATAAAAGGAAGTGATCACTCATATTCTTTTTTTTTTTTTTTTTCTTTTTTGGCCGGGGCTGGGTTTGAACCCACCACCTCTGGCATATGGGACCGGCGCCCTACTCCTTGAGCCACAGGCGCCGCCCGATCACTCATATTCTTAATGCAAATTAAGAATATAATACCATGTGATATTCTTAATGTACACAATGAATAAACTACAATTTTTATTATTGTGAAAAGTCACATAAAATGTTTTACATATTGTTTTTTTCTAAATCTTCTCATATGTTCTAATTTTCTTTTTTTTAATAATTAATTTATTTTTATTAAACCATTGCTGTGTACATTAGTATGATCGTGGGGCACCATACACTTGGTTCATAGATCGTTTGACACATTTTCATCACATTAGTTAACATAGCTTTTGTAGCATTTTCTTAGTTATTTGGCTAAGACCTTTACATTCCACATTTACTGGGATTCATATATACCCTTGTAAGATGCACCACAGGTGTAATCCCATTGATCCCCCTCCTTCCCCTTCCCTCCCTCCTCCCTCCCCTCCCTTTCCCCTTTCTCCCTATTCTTAGGTTGTAACTGGGTTATAGCTTTCATGTGAAGGTCCTACATTAGTTTCATAATAAGGGTGAGTACATTGGTACTTTTTCGTCCATTCTTGAGACACTTTACTAAGAAGAATATGTTCCAGCTCCATCCATATAAACATGAAAGAGGTAAAGTCTCCATCTTTCTTTAAGGCTGCATGGTGTACATATACCACAATTTATTAATCCATTCGTGGATCGATGGGCGCTTGGGCTTTTTCCATGACTTAGCAATTATGAATAGGGCTGCAATAAATATTCTGATACAAATATCTTTGTTATGGTGTGATTTTTGGTCTTCTGGGTATATGCCCAATAGGGGGATTACAGGATTGAATGGCAGATCTATTTTTAGATCTCTAAGTGTTCTCCATATCTCTTTCCAAAAGGAATGTATTAATTTGCATTCCCACCAGCAGTGCAAAAGTGTTCCCTTTTCTCCACATCCGCGCCAACATCTCTGGTCTTGGGATTTTGTGATATAGGCTAGTCTCACTGGAGTTAGATGATATCTCAAAGTAGTTTTGATTTGCATTTCTCTGATGATTAAAGATGATGAGCATTTTTTCATATGTCTGAAAGCCGTGCCCCTGTCTTCTTCAGAGAAGTTTCTCTTCAAGTCCCTTGTCCAGCCTGCGATGGGATCCCTTGTTCTTTTCTTGCTAATGCGTTTGAGTTCTCTGTGGATTCTGGTTATTAAACCTTTGTCGGAGACATAACCTCCAAATATCTTCTCCCATTCTGAGGGCTGTTTGCTTGCTTTACTTACTGTGTTCTTGGCTGTGCAGAAGCTTTTTAGTTTGACCAAGTCCCAATAGTGTATTTTTGAAGCAGCTTCAATTGCCCGGGGGGTCCTTCTCATAAAAAAACTCGCCCAACCCAATTTCTTCTAGGGTTTTCCCTACACTCTCTTCTAGTATTTTTATAGTTTCATGTCTTAGGTTTAAATCTTCAATCCACTGAGAGTCTATCTTGGTTAATGGTGAGAGGTCTGGGTCCAGTTTCAGTCTTCTACAGGTTGCCAGCCAGTTCACCCAGAACCATTTGTTAAATAGGGAATCTTTTCCCCACTGAATGTTTTTTATTGGCTTGTCAAAGATTAAATAACGGTAAGTAGCTGGATTCATCTCTTGGTTCTCTATTCTGTTCCAGACATCTACTTCTCAGTTTTTGTGCCAGTACCATGCTGTTTTGATCACTATCGATTTGTAGTATAGTCTGAGGTCTGGTAGCGTGATTCCTCCTGCTTTGTTTTTATTTGAGTAATGTCTTGGCTATTCGAGGTTTTTTCTTATTCCATATAAAACGAAGTATTATTTTTTCAAGATCTTTAAAGTATGACAGTGGAGCTTTAATGAAGATTGTGTTGAAATTATATATTGCTTTGGGTAGTATGGACATTTTAACAATGTTGATTCTTCCCAAACATGAGCATGGTATATTTTTCCATTTGTTAACATTCTCAGCATTCTCTTTTCTTAGAGTTTCATAGTTCTCTTTATATAGATCTTTCACGTCCTTTGTTAGATAAACTCCCAAGTATTTCATCTTCTTTGGCACTACTGTGAATGGGGTAGAGTCCTTAATTGTTTTTTCAACTTGACTATTGTTGGTATATATAAAGGCTACCGATTTATGAATGTTGATTTTGTAACCTGAGACACTGCTGTATTCCTTAATCACTTCTAAGAGTTTTGTAGTAGAGTCCCTAGTATTTTCCAGATATACAATCATATCATCTGCGAAGAGCGAAAGTTTGATCTCTTCTGACCCTATGTGGATACCCTTGATCGCCTTTTCTTCCCTAATTGTGGTGGCTAAAACTTCCATTACAATGTTAAAGAGCAATGGAGACAATGGGCAGCCTTGTCTGGTTCCAGATCTCAGTGGAAATGATTTCAATTTAACTCCATTCAATATGATATTGGCTGTTGGTTTGCTGTAGATGGCCTCTATCAGTTTAAGAAATGTCCCTTCTATACCAATTTTCTTAAGTGTTCTGATCATGAATGGCTGTTGGATGTTATCAAAAGCTTTTTCTGCATCGATTGAGAAAATCATATGGTCTTTGTTGTAATTTTCAATTTTTCAGAGATTTTTTCATCTTTTCAAATATTATCTCTACTTTTCCCTTAAAAAATTCTTTTGTTGTAAAAGAAATAGAATAATCTGCCAGTCAGTGCATTAATATAGAAAAGGTCAAACATTTTTCCATGAAAATGTTCAGTCATCGTGTTCTTTGTTCCTGAGATTCTTCTGAGCAACAATGAATTCAGTTAAAATAACTCTAATGCTGTGGATTTTCATAGATCATAACCTTTCTTTTTTCTTAATTTTTTTATTAAACCATAGTTGTGTACATTAGTATGATCATGGGGCACCATACACTTGGTTCATATATCGTTTGACACATTTTCATCACATTAGTTAACATAGCTTTTGTAGCATTTTCTTAGTTATTTGGCTAAGACCTTTAAATTCCACATTTACTAGGATTCACATATACCCTTGTAAGATGCACCGCAGGTGTAATCCCATTAGTCCCCGTCTTTCCCCCTCCCTCCCCTCTCCCTCCCCTCCCTTTCCCCTTTCTCCCTATTCTTAGGTTATAACTGGGATATAGCTTTCATGTGAAGGTCCTACATTAGTTTCATAATAAGGGTGAGTACATTGGATACTTTTTCTTCCATTCTTGAGACACTTTACTAAGAAGAATATGTTCCAGCTCCATCCATGTAAACATGAAAGAGGTAAAGTCTCCATCTTTCTTTAAGGCTGCATAATATTCCATGGTGTACATATACCACAATTTATTGATCCATTCGTGGATCGATGGGCACTTGGGCTTTTTCCATGACTTAGCAATTATGAATAGGGCTGCAATAAATATTCTGATACAAATATCTTTGTTATGGTGTGATTTTTGGTCTTCTGGGTATATGCCCAATAGGGGGATTACAGGATTGAATGGCAGATCTATTTTCAGATCTTTAAGTGTTCTCCATATCTCTTTCCAAAAGGAATGTATTAATTTGCATTCCCACCAGCAGTGTAAAAGTGTTTCCTTTTCTCCACATCCACGCCAACATCTGTGGTCTTGGGATTTTGTGATATAGGCTAGTCTCACTGGAGTTAGATGATATCTCAAAGTAGTTTTGATTTGCATTTCTCTGATGATTAAAGATGATGAGCATTTTTTCATATGTCTGAAGGCCATGCACCTGTCTTCTTCAGAGAAATTTCTCTTCAAGTCCCTTGCCCAGCCTGCAATGGGATCCCTTGTTCTTTTCTTGCTAACGAGTTTGAGTTCTCTGTGGATTCTTGTTATAAAACCTTCGTCAGAGACATAACCTGGATATATCTTCTCCCATTCTGAAGGCTGTTTGCTTGCTTTACTTACTGTGTTCTTGGCTGTGCAGAAGCTTTTTAGTTTGATCAAGTCCCAGTAGTGTATTTTTGAAGCAGCTTCAATTGCCCGGGGGGTCTTTCTCATAAAAAACTCGCCCAACCCAATTTCTTCAAGGGTTTTCCCTACACTCTCTTCTAGTATTTTTATAGTTTCATGTCTTAGGTTTAAATCTTTAATCCACTGAGAGTCTATCTTGGTTAATGGTGAGAGGTGTGGGTCCAGTTTCAGTCTTCTACAGGTAGCCAGCCAGTTCACCCAGCACCATTTGTTAAATAGGGAATCTTTTCCCCACTGAATATTTTTAATTGGCTTGTCAAAGGTTAAATAATGGTAAGTAGCTGGATTCATCTCTTGGTTCTCTATTCTGTTCCAGACATCTACTTCTCGGATTTTGTGCCAATACCATGCTGTTTTGATCACTATTGATTTGTACTATAGTCTGAGGTCTGGTAGCGTAATTCCTCCTGCTTTGTTTTTATTCCTGAGTAATGTCTTGGCTATTGAGGTTTTTTCTGATTCCATATAAAATGAAATATTGTTTTTTCAAGATCTTTAAAGTATGACAGTGGAGCTTTAATAGGGATTGCATTGAAATTATATATTGCTTAGCCGGGCATTGTGGCAGGCGCCTGTAGTCCCAGTTACTTGGGAGGCTGAGGCAAGAGAATCACTTAAGCCCAGGAGTTGGAGGTTGCTGTGAGCTGTGTGAGGCCATGGCACTCTACCGAGGGCCATAAAGTGAGACCCTGTCTCTACAAAAAAAAAAAAAAAAAAAAAAAGAAAAAATAAATTATATATTGCTTTGGGTAGTATAGACATTTTAACAATATTGATTCTTCCCAGCCATGAGCATGGTATGTTTTTCCATTTGTTAATATTTTCAGCTATTTCTTTTCTTAGAGTTTCATAGTTCTCTTTATAGAGATCTTTCACGTACTTTGTTAGATAAATTCCCAAATATTTCATCTTCTTTGCCACTACTGTGAATGGGATAAAGTCTTTAACTGTTTTTTCAACTTGACTGTTGTTGGTATATATAAAGGCTACCAATTTATGAACGTTGATTTTGTAACTTGAGATGCTGCTGTATTCCTTTTGTAGTAGATTCCCTAGTGTTTTCCAGATATACTATCATATCATCTGCGAAGAGCGAAAGTTTGATCTCTTCTGACCCTATATGGATACCCTTGATCGCCTTTTCTTCCCTAATTGCAGTGGCTAAAACTTCCATTACAATGTTAAAAAGCAATGGAGACAATGGGCAGCCTTGTCTGGTTCCTGATCTGAGTGGAAATGATTCCAATTTAACTCCATTCAATATGATATTGGCTGTGGGTTTGCTGTAGATGGTCTCTATCAGTTTAAGAAATGTCCCTTCTATACCGATTTTCTTAAGTGTTCTGATCATGAAGGGATGCTGGATATTATCAAAAGCTTTTTCTGCATCGATTGAGAGAATCATATGGTCTTTGTTTTTTAATTTGTTTATGTGCTGGATTACATTTATAGATTTATGTATGTTGAACCAGCCTTGAGATCCTGGGATAAAACCGACATTCCGGGAAGGAGACAACATGGCTGATTGAAGCCAGCTTTCCACAGAGGCTCCTGTCCAGAAGGAGATTTAAAGGACAAAAATTCAGCAAGTAACCTGGTGGATTTGAGCTGCACTAAGAGAGAAGGTTGTAGAACACACGTCAACCCCGCTGAGGTGAGCTGCGACCACAAGGATACAAACCAAAGGTACAGAATCCATCACCAAGTGTACGGGAGTCCCCTCCCCCTCAAGAATGGCTCAGAGTGCCCCACAAACAACTGGGCAGAGATCAAAAGTCCTCCCACTACACTCTACTGGAGAGACCCTCTAAAAACTGGACCTACCTCCCCTACTAGGGTGCCACGGCATCCTCCTGCCAGGCATAAAACTGTATAAACTTTATATAGTCTCTACCTGGAATTCTGAGCTCCCAGCGCTTCCCTTCGCTCACACTGGGGTCTGGAGGCCAGTCCCAGTCGGTAGGCGGAGAGGGGACTGCACCGGAGTGGCAGTTCCCTGAGGCACAGTGCGACAGCCGTCTTTTGGTGACAATACAGCCACGCATAAAACTGTGTAAAGCTCTGTGTGTTCTGTGCCCACAACCCCAGGCTCCCAGCACTCCCCCGCACTCCCCTCTGCTCTCGCTCCAAGGTCTGGAGGCCTGTCCCCCAGGGGTCCAGACTCTTGGGCGATTGCTCGAGGGTTGTAGACAGTGCTGGGCTGCAGCCTGTCCGTGCAGACTCTGGGGTACGGGAGCGGAGAGAGGACGGTTGGCCGGAGGAGAGCTATACCGGAGCGGCCGTTGCCTGAGCCATAAAGCAGCAGCCCTCTTTTGCTAGCAATACGGCTTACTACCGAATATTCTGAAGCCACACCCCCTGTCTCCCTGGGCAACCAGAGACTCTGAGTTTGCCTGAGGCAACTCCAACTTGCAAACCAGGGAAACTCCCAGGGCGGGGCTGACCCAGAGGTCCGCTTTACTAAACCTAAGACGCACCTGGCCCTCAGGGTATCGTCAGCCTATACACAATACAAGAGCAAAGACAAGCTGATTTGGAGCTCAATTCAGCTTCTCTTCTGCAAGGGAACCGCAGAGTTGTTCTGTCCTGTTCTGTCAGTAACATTAATCAGGGGCGAGACTGGACCTGAGTGAAAACCCCTCAACCTTCATCAAGCGCCCGAGGTTTTTTTTTTTTTTTTTAATTAACAAAAGGATAAGGGAGAAATAGGTTAAAGATATTTACCTTCAAAATGGGTGTCTTTTGATTATTGGATTATTTTGCATTGATAATGCCATTTATTTTACTCTTATTGCTGGTGAAAGATAATCTTCATTCAGGATCCAGTGCATTCATCATATACTACTAGATTATTTTGAAATAACTAGAGCTCCAGAGCATGATTAAAACATTGTGAATATAGTTTTATTGCTTTAGTTTATCTAACCTGCTTAGTACATTCTTTTCATTATAGAAATGTTTTGTACAATAATGTTTTTTAAATTTTTAATTAAAATCATAACTGTATACATTTATGGGGAACAATGTGTGATGATTTGATATGCAATGTAGAAGGCTTAAATCAGACTGATTAACCAAGGAGGAAGGGAGGGGAGGGCAGGGAGTAGGATGGGCGGAGGGAGGGTGATTGGTGGGATTACATCTGCTGTGCATCTTACAAGGGTACATGTGAAACTTACTTAAATGTAGAATATAAATGTCTGAACACAATAACTAATGCCAGAAAGGCTATGTTAACCAGTGTGATGAAAATATGTCAAATAGTATGTAAAACCAGTATATGGTGCCCCATGATTGCATTAATGTACACAGCTATGATTTAATAAAAAAAAAAGAAAGAAAGAAAACCCCTTTGACCCCCCCAAAAAGAAAATCACAATTACCTCACTCACTTATTTTTTGTGGTAAGAAATTTTAAATTTTGTACAGTAAATTTTTATTAGAAATTATACTTCTGAAATTTTGTAGTTATAAAATTTTATATGCATGTTAAATTCTAATGAAGTCAATTTTTCTATGATTATAAGGGACAATCCAATATTACAGAATTTTGAAAGATTAAAAAGAAACCCATATTTGTAAGCTTGCCAGCAAAATCTAAATTTATAGCTTTTTAGTCATTTATCAAATTTTACATATGCTGGTATACATTTTGATGTGCAAAAAAAGATCATGTAAGTGTGTTATATTTATTTAATTATACTCCTGTCGTAGATTATTTTACTTTTTTCACTATGATTACTCAGCAACAAGCATGTTTCTTCTTATAACCTCACTCCCCATCCCCACCATATTTTGAACTATTTACTTGGAAATGATTCTTTGAGGTAAAATTTGATGGGTGTTGCTATATGGGAAGATATAATTGCAACATTGAAGAAGAGGCTGTCAGTTATTATTACCTATTAATCATGATCCTATATATTGATACAGCTTTGAGGACATTTGATTTATTATATTTTTTCTATTTATCCATTTATCTTGCCTATCTCATTGTTCTTATCAAGCATAATATCTGAAATGTAGGTAGAGATGAGACTGTTCCTACCATAGGCAATTTCCATTACATTTCTTCAAATAAATTGTCACATTCCATTTTTATTAAAATAAATAGCTTTATATGTAGTGTTGCTTATGAGTTGAATTCTATTCCCTTAATAGAAATATTGAAGTTCCAAGTTTTGGTACTTCATGATGTGAACTTATTTGGAAATAGAGTCATTACACATAGATAACTCCTTAAGAGTGGGTTAGACTAAAGTGATGTGCTTACAAGAGGTGAGATCGAGGTAAGCATGCAGGTTCCGGGCACCATGTCATAACAAGGACAGAGACTGAAATGCTGCAGTTAGTTACAGTCAGGCGATGCCTACCGTACCTTGCAAAACCCAGAAGCTAGAAAGGGAAAACATTGGAGATTTCAAAGGGAGCATGGTGCTATTGATGCCTCTATTGAAGACTTCTAGCCTCCAAAACTGTGAAACAATAAATTTCTGTTGTTTTAAGACACCAGTCTGCAATAATTTGTTATGGTACCCCTAGGAAAATAAATTAACAAAGACTATATTGTAAGTACTGGCAATATGTTATAGGGAATATTGATGTGTAGCAGATGAATAATGTGAGAAGCTAAAAACCTGCTTTATTCTCCTTCCCGACTCTCCCTCCGCATCCCTTTAAGGATTAATGAACAATAATTCAAATTCTTACCTGTCATGTTACAAAGCACCTAGCACAGATATGAAAGTAATGTGAGCCAAAGGACTCACCAGCAACAGCAAGATTCTTTACTTTGATTTTATATTTTTGAAATGATTTTTTTTTAAATTCAAGTTATCATCAGATAACAATTTAAACATCTTGCATTTACATTTAGATGGCCTGGTTGATGTTAGGCATGATGATTGGCCTTGGAAGCATTTACTCCCGTGGGAGCGTGTATAACAACAAGCTGACGCAGATCATTTAGCCTGGTGACGGTATTTGTAAAAGTAGCATCTTATGTGTGATGCTTTTTGCCATGCATGCGTCTGATGCAGTTGAGGAGCGCGTGAACATGACTCATGAGCTGGCCAAGTCCCTTGTGTTTACAGAGTAGTGAAGCGTGACAATCCACGTGCTATCTTAGCCTTTTTCTGTTATCTTTAATGACAGCATCACACAGCTTGTCTAGGTTCAACCATTCCCCTGAAGAAGGGCTGAGTGGTCATGATGCCTTTCCAATTTTCCACCAACCAATTCTTTGGTAACTTGAGTTTACTTTTATTAATCTAAAGGTTTCTCCATTTGTTTAATTCTCCCAAACTGTGTCCAACTTTCTGAATTCAGCAAAATTGATGGAATGCAGTCCTGTACATAGTACAACACACTTTGTAAGATATCCTTAAAAGCTTCTTCACCACTTAAGGAAAATTAATACTGCTTGATGTGGTTTTGTGGTTTTCAGTCTTTTAAGCAATAAATTTAACTTGATCCATTGCTATCAGTAGTTTATAGTTGTGGTTCAGCCATCTAACTTGGTCCATCACCTGTTAGAATTGAGGTGACCTGGGGTCCGATAGCCCTCTGAAAGCAGTGTGTCAGAATCTTTGGTGATATTTGGGAAATTTTCTTTTATAATATTCTCTAGTATGGCTTCCATTCCTCTGGGGCATTCTTCTTCCCCTTCTGGAATTCCTATAACTCGTATGTTGGAACACTTCATAAAGTCCCATAATTCTGACAGTGAACGTTCTGCTTTCTCTCTCTTCTTTTCTGCCTGTTTTACTATCTGAGTTATCTCAAAAACTTTGTCTTCTACCTCTGAAATTCTTTCTTCTGCATGGTCTAACCTGTTGCTGATACTTTCCATTGCATCTTTAAGTTCCCTGATTGACTGTTTCATTTCCTTCAGCTCTGCAATATCCTTTTTATATTCTTCATATCGTTCATCTCTGATTTAATTCTGTTTTTGGATTTCCTTTTGGTTATTTTCCACTTCATTAGCAGTTTCCTTCATTGTTTCCATCATTTCTTTCATTGTTTTCAACATGTGTATTCTAAATTCCCTTTCTGTCATTCCTAACATTTCTGTATAGGTGGAATCCTCTGCAGTAGCTACCTCATGGTCCCTTGGCCGGGTTGTTCTGGACTGGTTCTTCATGTTGCCTGGAGTTTTCTGCTGATTCTTGCTCATGGGTGATTTCTTTTATCTGTTTCCTTGCTCTAATTTTCCTTTCACTTCCTCTTGCTCTTTAAGTTCTCGTGCCTGTGGACTAAGGGTTACAGGACCAGAAGGGTGAGAAGGTTGAAGAGCAAAAAAGGGTGAAAGAAAGGAGGACCGAGTGATAAGGAAAAAAAAAGAAAAATAGAGACAGGAGAGGGGGTGGGTAAAAGGGATATTGACAAAAAGAAGAGAGGCACAGAAAGAGGGAGAGAGAGCAATATAGGTGTACAGTAGGGTACTTTGATACAACCTTAAAAAAAACCCACCTTCTGGGGGTGCCCAGTTGGGTGGTTCCCATGAGGTCAGCAGCTCTTTGCTAACCTGATCAGACACAGTACCCCAACTCCACAAAGTAGAGAGGAAGGACAAAAATGCTATAAATCAAACCAAAACAAGCAAACAGAATACTTTACCAGATAAAATTGGCTGGAAAAACCAAATAATAGTGGTAGAAACACTGACAAAAATGAAGTTCTAATTATTGAAATAGGCAGCAATGGGAAATTATAATTAAACTAGAAAAATTGAGAAAGAAAAAGGATCTGTATGGAAAAGGTTGAACTTAAAAAACAAAACAACAATCCACAACATCGAAATAAACAAAAAAAACAACCAAACAAAAAAAAAAAAAACACAACCAAAAACAAAGCAGTATGTATATGTTATTGAATATTGTCTTGGCAACACGTGGTCTTCTGGGGTATGTGATGTTAATCACAGTTCTGATACGACTGGAGGCTGCTAGTTTCTCAAACCCCAGCAGGTAGACACCCTAAATCTCTCTTCAGCCCACTTAAAAGGCACTTTGAACTTGTTCACTTACTGAGCAGAAGCTTTCTCAGGGAAGTGCTTGTCGCTGGAATCACTGCTGAAGTGGCTATCCACTTACCCTGTGTGTCAAAAATGGTCTCCCTCTGCCCCCTAGGGTTAGGGCTGCAAGGCGGCTCAGACCCCACCCTTAGGCTACTTGGTTGCTGGGTTACCAGCTCCCACCCAATTCCAGCTCTGCGACCCTGAGGGCGGAGCTTGCCGGGGCAGATCGCTCACAATGTCTGCCTGTGACCCAGAGCCAAGCACTATTAGCTCCGTCTGGCTCAGCGGCTCAGACTGGGGCCCTAGACAAAGGCCAAAGTTCTCCGCACTCCCGCTCAGGCCTTCCCCAAGGCAGTTCAACTGAGTGCCAATTCCAAAGAAACCAAAACAGTTCACAGGTAAGGCCTTTCTGGTTTGCAGTCTCGCAGCTACTGAACTTTCAGTTGCAGGCGGGTTTAGACGGATTGAACACACGCGACCACTTGCCGGTTTTCCACTGTTTTAGTCCTCCTCTTGGGGTCCAGAAGTCTCTCGCTGACTCCCTGTATCCTCTCAGGGGTGATGATAGGCAGATCCCACCAGCCAGAGATACCTGGAGTCCTATATCCCCAGACTTACGGTGCCCAGATGCAAGGAAGCTGTTACTCGGCTGCCATCTTGCTCCGCCTCCCTTAACTCTGTTATTTCCCCTTTAATCATTTCTGATTGAGGTTACTAGAGATTTTACTTTTTTATTTCTAGTTAGTCTAACTAAAGGTTTATCTATTTTATTTATTTGTTCAAAAAACCATCTCTTTGTTTCATTAATTTTCTGAATGGTTCTTTTGTTTTCAATTTCATTAATCTCTGATTTAATTTTGGATATTCTTTTCTAATTCTGGGTTTAGGCTTAGATTGTTCTTCTTTTTCCAATTCCATCAGATGGCTTGTGAGTTTGTTGATGCGTTCTCTTTCTGTTTTTCAAATGTAGGCTTCTAAAGAGATAAATTTTCCTCTCAGGACTGCTTTTGCTGAATCCCATAGGTTTTGGTAACTTGTGTCTTCATTGTTGTTATACTCGAGGAATTTAATGATTTCCTTTTTTATTTCTTCCCACACCCAACTGTCATTCAGCATAAGTTTGTTTAACTTCCATGACTTTGTGTGAGGTTGCGCATTTTTTTTGGAGTTGAGTTCCACTTTTACTGCCTTGTGGTCTGAGAAGATGCAAGGTAGAATTTCAATTCTTTCGATTCTGTTGAGGTTTGTTTTGTGACCTAGGATATGATCAATTTTGGAGAATGTTCCATGGGATGATGAGAAGAATGTATATTCTTTATCTTTGGGATGGAGTGTTCTATATACATCTCTCAAGCACAATTGTTCTAGGTTCTCATTTAAATCTCTAACATTGAAGATGGCGGCTGAGTAACAGCTTCCCTGCAACTGGGCATGGTGAGTCTGGGGAGATAAGACTCCAGGCATCTCTGGCTGGTGGGATCTGCCTATAATCATCCCTTTGAGGATACAGGGAGTCAGCAAGTGACTTCTGGAACCCAAGAGGAGGACCAAAACAGTGGAAAACTGGCAAGTGGTTGCATGTGTTCGATTGACCTATTCCCGCCAGCAACCGTAAGTACAAGCAGCAGTGAGACTGCAAACTGGAAAGGCCTTACCTGTGAACTGTTTCAGTTGAACTGCCTTAGGGAGAGCTTGAGCAGGAGTGCAGAGAACTTTGGGCATTGTCTATGGCCCCAGACTGAGCTGCTAAGCCGGACAGAGCTAATAATATTTGGCTGTGGGCTGCAGGGAGCCATTGTGAGAGAACTGCCCTGGCAAGTGCAGCCCTCAGGGTTGCAGAGCAAGTATTGAGCGGGAGCTAGCAACCTAGTGACTGAGTAGGTGGGGACTGAGCTGCCTTACAGGCTTTAGGTGGGGACTGAGCTGCCTTACAGCCTTAATCCTCAGGGGCAGGGTGAGACCGGTTTTGGCACACTGGAGCCTCAGGCAGTTGCCCTGGGTAGAGGACTGTGGCATCACAGCTCATAGCAACCTCAAACTTCTGGGCTCGGCACCGCCCAGACCTCCATTACAGCTGCACCAGCTGGGCCTCTGCATGCCCTGATCAGGAACCGTGGGAACTGCACAACCCCGCCTCCTCCCTCCCTGTCTCCACACTGGCTCGCTCATCTGGCCAGGGACACTGGTAGCCGCGTGCCCTCCGGAGCCCTCCCTGTCTCTGTGCAGAGCCCTTCTCCTGGCCAGAGACTGCTGGAGCCTTGGGATCTCTGTGCCAAAATCACTGGGTGCCAGGTACTCCCAGAACTGTGCGCACCACCTCCCGCCCTGTTGCTGGATATGGGTGTGTCACACTCTGGAGCTGCTTCCACAACCAAAACTCCCTGGCTGGGGCAACTGCAGAGGAACTACACAGGGTAACTCCCTACAAAGTTCCAGCAACAATAGGGTGATCCCGCTGGGGTCTAATCTGGGAAAGACACCTCCCCAACTCTGAGGAAGGCCACAGGCAACTGTGAAAAACAATCATGAGGTGAAATCAACAGAAAAACTCTGGCAATATGAATAATCCGAGTAGATCAACTCCCCCAAGGATCAATGTGGCAGACACAGCACAAGATCCCATGCACAAACAAGTATCTGAGATGTCAGAAATCGAATTCAGAATCTGGATAGCAAATAAGATCAAATTAGAATTCCAAGCAGTAACCCAAAAGATATCTCAAGAATTCAGTGAATTCAAAGACCAAATGACCAAAGATATTGACACATTGAGACAAGAACTTGCAGCCCTCAAAGATCTGAGAAACACAGTAGAATCCCTCAGCAACAGAATGGAGCAAGCAGAAGAAACGACTTCTGGCATTGAAGACAAAGGTTTCAAATGCTCCCAAACTCTCAAAGAGGAAGAGAAATGGAGAGCAAAAACAGATCACTTTCCCAGAGAGCTCTATATTTGTCTTATAGGGATCCCCGAAAGTGACAAAGTGACTTCACAAGGTACAGAATCTCTTCTCCATGAGATTATGAAGGAGAACTTTCCAGACATGCCATGAGATTCTAAAGTTCAGATAGCAGTTTCTGAACTCCAGCATGACTCAACCCAAATAAGACATCCCCCAGACGCATCATAATCAATTTCACTAAAGTTAATATGAAGGAGAACATTCTGAAAGCTGCCAGATAAAAGAAAACCATCACCTACAAGGGCAAGAATATTAGAATAACTGCAGATCTCTCTGCTGAAACCTTTCAAGCTTGAAGAGGATGGTCATCGACTTTTAATCTCCTAAAACAAAATAACTTTCAACCCAGGATCCCGTACCGAGCTAAACTGAGTTTCATTTATGATGGAGAAATTAAATACTTCAATGACATTCACATGTTGAAGAAATTTGCCATAACTAAACCAGTTCTCCAGGATATTCTCAGACCTATCCTCCATAAAGACCAGTTTAATCCTCCATCACAAAAGTAAACCCACCCAGAAAATTTTGAACAAATTCCAACTTCCACAGTCACAAAAGGATTAGAAATGTCCACCAGACTCTCAAAAGGCTTATCAATATTCTCAATTAATGTGAATCGTTAAAATTGTCCTCTAAAGAGGCATGGGTTCGCTGACTGGATACAAAAACTCAAGGCATATATCTGCTACATAAAAGAATCTCATCTTACATTAAAGACAAATATAGACTGAAGGTGAAGGGATGGTCATCTGTAGCCCAGGCAAATGGAAAGCAGAAAAAAGCAGGCGTTGCTATCCTATTCGCAGATGCAATAGGCTTTAAACCAACCGAAATAAGGAAGGATAAGGATGGACACTTCATATTTGTTAAAGGTAATACTCAATATGATGAGATCTCAATTATTAATATTTATGCACCCAACCACAACGCACCTCAATTTATAAGAGAAACTCTAACAAGAAATGAGCAAGTTGATTTCCTCCACTTGCATAGTAGTTGGAGATATTAACACCCCTTTAGCCGTGCTGGATAGAGCCTCCAAAAAGAAGGTAAGCAAAGAAACTTTAGATTTAAACTTAACCATCATAATGGTGGTTAAATATTCATTTAGTTAATATTTTAGAAATCTGGTGAATAAATATTAATAATTGAGATCTCACCATATTGAGTATTACCTTTAACATCTGAACTTAACAGACATCTACAGAACATTTCATCCCAACAAAACTGAATACACATTCTTCTCATCAGCTCACGGAACATACTCCAAAATCGACATCCTAGGCCACAAATCTAACCTTAGCAAATTTTAAAAAATAGAAATTATTCCTTGCATCTCTCAGACCATCATGGAATAAAAGTTGAACTCAATAACAACAGGAACCTGCATACCCATACAAAAACATGGAAGCTAAACAACCTTATGCTGAAGGATAGATGGGTTATAGACCAGATTAAGAAGGAAATCACCAAATTTTTGGAACAAAACAACAATCAAGACACGAATTACCAGAACCTCTGGGATACTGCAAAGGCAGTCGTAAAAGGGAAATTTATAGCACTGCAAGCCTGCCTCAAGAAAACAGAAAGAGAGGAAGTTAATAACTTAATGGGACACCTCAAGCGACTGGAGAAGGAAGAACACTCCAACCCCAAACCCAGCAGAAGAAAAGAAATAACCAAAATCAGAGCAGAATTAAATGAAATTAAAAACAAAAGAATTGTATAACAGATCAATAAATCCAAAAGTTGGTTTTTTGAAAAGATCAATAAAATAGATAAACTTTTGGCCAACCGAACCAGGAAAAAAAGAGTAAAATCTCTAATTGCACCCATCAGAAATGATGACAATGAAATAACAACAGACCCCTCAGAAATTCAGAAACTCCTTAACGAATACTACATGACACTCTACTCTCAGAATTATGAAAATCTGAAAGAAATCGACCAATACCTGGAAGTACGTCACCTACCAACATTTAGCCAGAACGAAGTGGAAATGTTGACCAGGCCTATATCAAGTTCTGAAATAGCATCAACTATACAAAATCTCCCTAAAAAGAAAAGCCCAGGACCAGATGACTTTACGTCAGAATTCTACCAAACCTTTAGAGAAGAACTAGTGCCTATATTACTAAACCTCTTCCAAAATATAGAAAAAGAAGGAATATTACCCAACACATTCTGCGAAGCAAACATCAGCTTGATCCCTAAACCAGCGAAAGACCCAAGAAAAGAAAATTAGAGACCAATATCACTAATGAATATAGATGCTAAAATACTCAGTAAGATCGTAACAAACAGAATCCAACAACGCATCAAAAAAATTATACACCGTGACCAAGTGGGATTTATCCCAGGGTCTCAAGGCTGGTTCAATATACGTAAATCTATAAATGTCATTCAGCACATAAACAAACTAAAAAATAAGGACCATATGATTCTTTCAATTGATGCAGAAAAAGCTTTTGATAATATCCAGCATCCCTTCATGATCAGAACACTTAAGAAAATCAGTATAGAAGGGACATTTCTTAAACTAATAGAGGCCATCTACAGCAAACCCACAGCCAATATCGTATTGAATGGAGGTAAATTGCAATCATTTCCACTTAGATCAGGAACCAGGCAAGGTTGCCCATTGTCTCCATTGCTCTTTAACATTGTAATGGAAGTTTTAGCCACCGCAATTAGTGAAGAAAAGGTGATCAAGGGTATCCACACAGGGTCAGAAGAGATCAAATGTTCACTCTTTGCAGATGATACGATCGTATATCTGGAAAACACTAGGGATTCTACTACAAAACTTTTAGAAGTGATCAAGAAATACAGCAATGTCTCAGGCTACAAAATCAACACCCATAAATCTATAGCCTTTGTATATAGCAACAATAACCAAGCCGAAAAAAGAGTCAAGGACTGTATTCCTTTCACAGTAGTGCCAAAGAAGATGAAATATTTGGGAGTATACCTAACAAAGGATGTGAACCATCTTTCCAAAGAGAACTATGAAACTTTAAGGAAAGAAATAGCTGAAGATGTTAACAAATGGAAAATCATACCATCCTCATGGCTGAGAAGAATCAACATTGTTAAAATGTCTGTACTACCCAAAGCAATATATAATTTTAATGCAATTCCTATTAAAGCTCCATAGTCATACTTTAAAGATGTTGAAAAAATAATACTTTGTTGTATATGGAATCAGAAAAAAATTCAAATAGCCAAAACATTACTCAGCAATAAAAACAAAGCAGGAGGAATCATGCTACCAGAACTGAGACTATACTATAAATTGATAGTGATCAAAACAGCATGGTACTGGCACAAAAACAGAGAAGTAGATGTCTGGAACAGAATAGAGAACCAAGAGATGAATCCAGCTACTTAGTGTTATTTGATCTTTGACAAGCCAATTAAAAACGTTCAGTGGGGAAAAGATTCCCTATTTAACAAATGGTTCTGGGTGAACTGGCTGGCAACCTGTAAAGGATTAAAACTGGACCAACACCTTTCACGGTTAACTAAGATACACTCTCACTGGATAAAAGATTTAAACTTAAGATATGAAACTATAAAAATACTTGAAGAAAGTGCAGGGAAAACTCTTGAAGGATTTGGCCTTGGTGAATATTTTATGAGGAGGACTCCCCAGGCAATTGAAGCAGTGTCAAAAATACACTACTGAGCCCTGGTCAAACTAAAAACTTCTGCACAGCCAAGAACATAGTAAGTAAAGCAAGCAGACAGCCCTCAGAATGGGAAAAAATATTTGCAGGTTATACCTCTGATAAAGGTCTAATAACCAGAATCCACAGAGAACTCAAACATACTAGCAAGAAAAGAACAAGTGATCCCATCTCAGGGTTGGCAAGGGACTTGAAGAGAAACTTCTCCAAAGAAGACAGTCGCACGATCTATAAACACATGAAAAAGAGCTCATCATTCTTAATTATCAGAGAAATGCAAATCAAAACTACTTGGAGACATCACCTAACCCCAGTAAGAGTAGCCCACATCACAAAATTCCAAAACCAGAGATGTTGGCGTGGATGTGGAAAAAAGGGCACACTTCTACACTGCTGGTGGGAATGCACACTGATACGTTCCTTCTGGAAGGATGTTTGGAGAATACTTAGAGACCTAAAAATAGACCTGCCATTTGATCCTATAATTCCTTTACTAGGTTTATAACCAGAAGACCAAAAATCACAACATAACAAAGACATCTGTACCAGAATGTTTATTGCAGCCCAATTCGTAACTGCTAAGTCATGGAAGAAGCCCAAGTGCCCATCGACCCACAAATGGACTAGCAAATTGTGGTACATGTATACCATGGAATATTATGCAGCCTTAAAGAAAGATGGAGACTTTTCCTCTTTCATGTTTACATGGATGGAGCTGGAACATATTCTTCTTAGCAAAGTATCTCAGGAATGGAAGAAAAAGTATGCAATGCACTCAGCCCTACTATGAAGCTAATTTATAGCTTTCACATGAAGGCTATAACCCAACTATAGCACAAGACTATGGGGAAAGGGCCAAGGAAGGGGAAGGGAGGGGGGAGGTTAGTGTGGAGGGAGGGTAATGGGTGGGGCCACACCTACAGTTCATCTTAGAATGGGTACAGGCAAAACTTACTAAATGCAGAATACAAATGTCTACATACAATAACTAGGAAAATGCCATGAAGGCTATGTTGAACATTTTGATGAGAATATTTCAGATTGTATATGAAACCAGCACATTGTACCTGTTGATTGCACTAATGTACACAGCTATGATTTAACAATAAAAATAAATAAATAAAGTGAAAATAAGAAAAGTTGAACTCATGTAACAAATCACAGGGTAACTTATTATAGTGCCCCAAATTATTCAAAACATAAATGAATACTTTTGATTCCAGTTCAACATATTAATAATATACAATTACAAAATATTTTAATATTTCATATTTGCAACAACTGTGGTTGTTCAAGAATAGATCAAGGGTGATACATCAAGGCACTCTTGTATATGTATCTATTACATGTGTAAAATGATTAAATCAATAATAAAAATTAATAATTGATAAAAAAATCTCTAACATCTTTGTTTAATTTCTGTTAAGAGGATATGTCCGTCTCTACGAGAGGTGTATTAAAGTCCCCTGTTACTGGGATGTTAGAGGATATCATATTGCTCAAACTAAGCAAGGTCTGTTTCAAGAATCTGGAAGCATTCAAACTGGGTGCATAAATATTTAGAATTGAAATATCTTCTTGTTGTGTTTTTCCCCTGACCAATATAAAGTGACCATCATTGCCTTTTTTGACTTTAGTTGCTTTAAATCCATATGTATCTGAAAAGAAGATTGCAACCCCTCTTTTCTTCTGAATTCCATTTGCCTGAAAAATTGACCTACAACCTTTAACTCTGAGTTCTAATTTGTCTTTTGATGTGAGGTGTGTTTCCTGCAGATGGCAAGGAGACGGCTTGTGTTTTTTAATCCAATCAGCTGATCTATGTCTCTTCAGTGGGGAATTCTAGCCATTGACATTTATTGAGATAATTGATAAGTGTGGTAGCATTCTATTCATCTTGTTTTGTGAAAGTCCATTGCTTAGTTTTGTCTTTTGCATCATTGTGGAAACTAGGTTCTGTCCTTTAATTTCTGGGTGTTTACTTTTCTGAAGGTCCATTGTGATAGTCAGTGTGTAGAAAAGGTTGAAATATTTCTTGTAAGACTGGTCTTGTTGTGGCAAACTTCCTCAATGTTTGCATATCAATAAAAGATTTGATTTCTCCGTCAATTTTAAAGCTTAGCTTAGCCAGATGTAAAATTCTGGGGGCTGGAAGTTGTTCTATTTAAGTACATTAAAGACAGATGACCATTGTCTTCTGGCCTGAAATGTTTCATTAGAGAAGTCTGCGGTGACCCTGATGGGTTTGCCCCTTGCAAATTCTTTAATTTTCTCTTGACTTTAGATAGATTCATCACAATTTGCCTTGGATAAGCTCTATTTGAATTGAGGTGACCAGGGGATTGATATCCCTCTGAAAGGAGTATGTCAGAACATTTGATGATATTAGGGAAATTTTCATTTATAATATTCTCTAGAATGGCTTCCATTCCACTGGGGCATTCTTCTTCCCCTTCTGGGATACCTATAACTCGTATGTTTGAATGCTTCATAGAGTCCCATAATTCTGTCAGTGAATGTTCTGCTTTCTCTCTCTTCTTTTCTGCCTCTTTAACTATCTGAGTTATCTCAAGAGCTTTACCCTCTACCTCTGAGATTCTTTCTTCTGCACGATCTAATCTGTTGTCGATACTTTCTATTGCATCCTTAAGTTCCCTAATTGACTGCTTCAGTTCCTTCAGCTCTGCTATATCCTTTTTATATTCTTCATATCTTTCATCTCTTATTTGATTGTTTTTGGATCTCCTTTTGGTTATTTTCAACTTTCTCAGCAATTTCCTTCATTGTTTTCATCATCTGTATTTTAAATTTCCCTCTGTCATTTCTAACATTTCTTTGTAGGAGGAGTCCTCTGCTGTAGTTACCTCACGATCCCTATAAGGGGGTTACTCTGAACTGACATTTCATGTTACCAGGATTTTTCTACTGATTCTTCTTCATGAGTGCTTTTTTGTATCTGTTTCCTTCCCCTAATTATTCTTTCACTTCTTGCTCTTTAAAGTTTTTTTTTTATTATTAAATCATAGCTGTGTACATTAACGTGATCATGGGGCAACATACACTGACTTTATATAACATTTGACATATTTTCATCACACTGGTTAACCTTTCCACACTGGAAAAGCCTTCCTGGCATTTTCTTAGTTATTGTGTTAAGACATTTATATTCTACATTTAGTAAGTTTCACATGTATCCTTGTAAGATGCACCGTATGTGTGGTCCCAACAATCACCCGCCCTCTGCCCATCCTCCCCCCTCCCCTTCCCTCCCTCTCCCCATTCCCCATATTCTTAGGTTATAACTGGGTTATAGCTTTCATATGAAAGCCATAAATTAGTTTCATGGTAGGGCTGAGTACATTGGATACTTTTTCTTCCATTCTTGAGATACTTTACTAAGAAGAATATGTTCCAACTCCATCCATGTAAACATGAAAGAGGTAAAGTCTCCATCTTTCTTTAAGGCTGCATAATATTCCATGGTGTACATATACCACAATTTATTAATCTATTCATGGATCCATGGACACTTGGGCTTTTTCCATAACTTAGCAATTATGAATTGGGCTGCAATAAACATTCTGGTACAAATATCTTTGTTATAATGTGATTTTTGGTCTTCTGGGTATATCCCTAGTAGAGGAATTGTGGGATTGAATGGCAGGTCTATATTTAGATCCCTAAGTGTTTTCCAAAGATCTTTCCAAAAGGAATGTATTAATTTGCATTCCCATCAGCAGTGTAGAAGTGTTCCCTTTTCTCCACATCCACACCAACATCTCTGGTCTTCGGATTTTGTGATATGGGCTAATCTTACTGGAGTTCGATGATAACTCAAAGTAGTTTTGATTTGCATTTATCTGATGATTAAGGATGATGAGCATTTTTTCATATGTTTGTAGGCTGTGCGCCTGTCTTCTTTAGAGAATTTTCTCTTAAAGTCCCTTGCCCAGCCTGAAATGGAATCACTTGTTCTTTTCTTGTTAATACATTTGAGTTCTCTGTGGATTCTGGTTATTAAACCTTTGTCAGAGACATAACCTGAAAATATCTTCTCTCATTCTCAGGGCTGTCTGCTTGCTCTACTTACTGTGTTCTTGGCTGTGCAGAAGCTTTTTAGTTTGATCAGGTCCCAGTTGTGTATTTTTGAAGCTGCTTCAATTGCCCGGGTGGTCCTCCTCATAAAATACTTGCCCAGACCGTTTTCTTCAAGAGTTTTCCCTACAATTTCTTCTAGTATTTTTATAGCTTCATGTCTTAAGTTTAAATCTTTAATCCAGTGAGAGTCTATTTCAGTTAATTGTGAAAGGTGTGGGTCCAATTTCAGTCTTCTACAGGTCACTAGCCAGTACACCCAGCACCGTTTGTTAAATAGGGAGTCTTTCCCCACTGAATGTTTTAATTGGCTTGCCAAAGATCAAATAATGGTAAGTAGCTGGGTTCATCTCTTGGTTCTCTATTCTGTTCCATACATCTATCTGTCTGTTTTTGTGCCAGTACCATACTGTTTTGATCAGTATTGATTTATAGTATAGTCTGAAGTCTGGTAGCGTGATTCTGCCTGCTTTGTTTTTATTTCTGAGTAATATCTTGGCTATTCAAGGTTTTCCCTGATTCCATATAAAACGAAGTATTATTTTTCCAAGATCTTTCAAGTATGAAAGTGGAGCTTTAAAAGGGATTGCATTAAAATTGTATATTGCTTTGGGTAGTATGAACATTTTTACAATGCCGATTCTTCCCAGCCGTGAGCATGGTATGTTTTCCCATTTGTTAACATTTTCAGCTATTTCTTTTCTTAGAGTTTCATAGTTCTCTTTATAGAGATCTTTCTCGTCCTTTGTTAGATAAACTCCACTCGTTAAAGTTTTAATAAGTTCTTTTGGTAGGGGACTAGAAGCATGAGAAAATTGAAGAGTAAGAAGGGAAAAAAGATTTAAGAAAGAAAACAGAGAAAGAAGAGGTGGTGAGTAAAAGGAAATATTGACAAAAAAAATAAAGGAAAGCACTGAAAGAAAGAAACAGGAGTAATATAGTTGTATAGTAGTGTACTATGACACAACCTTGAAGACCCCCAACCTCTGGGGGTGCTGGGTTGGGTGATTCCCTTGAGGTCAACAGCTCTTTGCCAGCCGGATCAAAAACAGTACCCCACCTCCACCTGGTAAAGAGAAAAGCCAAAAATACTGTAAATAAAACCAAAACAAACAAGCAAGAACACTAATGTGGTAACATTGGAGGAAAAAAAACCAACAACAAATAATAGGGGCAGACACACTGGCAAAAATGAAATTCTAATTGTTAAAGAAGGCAAAAATGGAAGATTGTATTTGAACTAGGATAGTGAAAAAAAGAAAGAATATATTAAAAAAAAATTGCAATCAGTGTAACTGGCTTATTGTACCCTCGATGAATCCCCAGCAATAAAAAAATAATAATAATAAAAAAATAAATGAAAAAGAAAGAAAAACACCAGGGAAAAATGTTGGAATTAAGAAAACAAACAAATAAAAAAAGAAAAACCCCAACAACACCCCCCCCAAAAAAAACCCCCTAAAGAACCAAATACTATATATATTTTACTGAATATTGTCCGGGCAATAGGTGATCTTCTGAGTTATAAGATGTTAATCACAATGTTGATACAGCTGTACAAGATGGAGACTGGAGGTCTCTTCTGACCTCTCAGACCCTGCAGGCTTGGGAGCCCAAAAATGTCCTCAGCCCACTTAAAAGACACTCAAAACTATGAACCTTGGCCAAGCAGAAGCTTTCCAGGGAAAGCACTTATCCCTGGGATCTCTCCCAGTGTGGCTGCCTGCTTATCCAGTGCACCACGTCCAGACTCCCACTATGCCCCTGAGGGCCAAGGCTGTTAATCTGCCACACTTGGAACTCCACACTTCCCCAGTGTCTCAGTGCCCTCCTTTGGGCAGCTCAGTCACTAGATTGCTCGCCCAAGGTCTCCCGGCTGATCTCCGCGCTGCAACACACAGGGGCAGCTCTCCCACAGCAGCTGTGCAGGCAGTCCAAAGCTGAACGATATTAGCTTCCTTCCGGCTCAGTGTCTCTGACCTGGGCCCCAGACAAGGCCCAAAGTCATCTTCACACACAGCCCAAGATCTCCCAAGGCAGTTTAATTGAGTGCCCAAGTCCAAGAAAACCCAAACAGCCCACAGGTAAGGCTTTTCCTGCGTGCACTCTCGCTGTTGCTATGGGTGCAGCTGCAGGCAGCCTCTGATTGAACAAACGCACCTACCACTTGCCAGATTTTCCACTGCTTCTGTCCTCCTCATTGGGTCCAGAAGTCTCTCACTGGCTTCCTGTGTCACCAAAGGGAAGCCTCTGGGCAAAACTCACCAGCCAGAGATGGCTGGAGTCTTCTCTCGCCACTCTCACTGTGCCTGGCTGCACAGAAGCTGTTACTTGACTGCCATCTTTTTTCCCTCCTCAAGTTCTGTTTTCTTTTAACTAGCAACTGGCATGCTGTCTCAACAGCCACCAGGTCTGTCAGAGCACAGCAGTGAGGATGCCACAAGAGAAAAAAGAAGAGAGGAAGAAACAGCTGAGCAGGGTCACATGTGAAAACAGTGCACTCCGTGGATTAAGAGGTGTCCCTGTTAGTGCAGACGAGCTGCACTAAGCTGTGGTTTGGGAAAGTCTTCTTTTTTGTTCTTGATGGTTCTAGCACTCTGGGAGACTAGGTGGGAGGATTGCTTAAGGTCAGGAGTTCTAGAACAGCTGGCGCAAAATCAAGACCCTGTCTCTACAAAATAAGAAAAATTGGCCAGGAATGGTTGAAGCCAAGATTTGAGAGTAGGCTGGACATCATAGCAAGGTCCCAGCTCTATAAAAAGTGTAAAGAAATTAGTTGGTCACAGTGGTGAGTGCCTGTAGTCCCAGGTACTCAGGAAGCTGAGGCAGGAGGATCACTTGGGCCTAGGAGTTTGGGACCGCAGTGGGCTATGATTTAGTCAGTGCACGCCAGCCTGGTAGTGGAGTTATGCTCTGCCTCTAAAAAAATGAAATAAAAATGAAAACATGAGGAGACTTTTTTGAAGGTTAAAAAAATCGTTTTATATAAATTGTGGTATAAGGAAATAGATTATGACAATACTTTTTATTTTTTATTGGGTTACAGCAAATAACAAAGAGAGAAACAGAAACAAAACCCAGGACCTTGAAGGACCAAATGATTATCTTCGAACAGTGTGGGTTTAAAATTTTTTTCATTTTTTGTTTTTGTTTATTGCCAAACTTCTAAAACATGGATCTTCACCATCATGGAGAAAAAGCCCATTTGAAGGTGTCACTGTGGTCTAGTGAAGGTGTTTTTTTTTTTTTTTTTAATTTTTTTATTAAATCATAACTGTATACAATGATATGATTATGGGGCATCGTACACTCACTTCATAAACCATTTGACACATTTTTATCACAGTGGTTAACATAGCCTTTCCGGCGTTATCTCAGTTACTGTGCCAAAACATTTATATTCTACATTTACCAAGTTTCGCAAATACCCCTGTAATATGCACCACAGGTGTGATCCCACCGATTCGTGAAGGTGATTTTTAAAAAGGACAAATCAGGTTTCCTCAGTTGCTGAAATCAAAATATGAGGTGGTTTTACTTTGTGAGCAAAAAGTATTTGAAACCAACTCCACTCATTGCATAAACAGTAATAAGGAGACCAAACATTTTGTTTTAAAAGTTACTTTCCAAATTTCAAATCTTCTCATATACCAGCAATTCAACCTGTGGGTCGCAACAACCCCTTGTAACAGTGAAAATACATCCTGCATATCAGATCTTTACATTATGATTCATGGCAGTAGCAAAATTACAGTTATGAAGTAGCAATGAAAATAATTTTATGGTTGGGGGGTCAGCACAACATGAGGAACTGTATTAAAGGGTTGTGGCATAAGGAGGCATCAGGAAGGTTGAGAACCACTGTCATATACAGACATGATATTCAAGAGCTAATCTAGAAGAAGGGGTGTCTTTGTATGTTAATAAAAATACAACAGCTTCGGGATAATTTGCTCTATTTTGCACATAGTACTTCTATGCCTCTTCAGCAAAAACTCATTTATGGCAGATTTCAATGAGGCTGTGATTGAATTAGAGAGGCAAGGTGATAATACGGTAGGAGGGACCGTCTGTGTAAAAGCCCCTGGCAGGTGGATCTCCACATCTGAGCTACCTTCAGAAGCAGCTGGAGGACAGAGAAGACTCTCATGGAAATGAGGCCAATCATTTCTTTTTTTACATCTCAACTTTGTATGAGAGGTAAATGTAAAAGAGTGAGGTTTCAAGACTGGAGTAATTGATATGGCAAGTGCTGACTGAGGCCAAGTCAGTGCCAGGCACAGAGTGTGCACGTAGGGCCACCAGGCCCTCTACTCCAGAGCCGTAGGCAGGACTAGATCCTTCATGTCAATGACCAGGTGCAGAATAGTCTCAGGGGGACTTCACTTCCTTGATATAGAAAACCACTTGAAGCCAAGGATGCTGAAGTTCAAAGTGAGGCTCTGTCCTACCCAGCCCTCCCCATGAAGTCCCCAGAAAACGCAAAGTACAAAAGGCTCTCCATTAAATATAGGAGTTAGCTGATTCCTGGCACCTAACACTCTCCAAGCAACACTAGTTCTCTGCCCTGAGTATAGATTAGAACCACCTGGATATTTGGAAGGAACTATAATATTTAGGTCCTGCCCTATATCTGTGCTGTCCAAAATGATAGCCACTGTGGCTAGTTAGCACTTGAAATGTGGCTATAGCCAGGTAGGAAAATGGTAATATTTTTAATGCATTGGGTCAAATGAAACATTAAAATTAGTTCGTTGGTTTCTCTTTATGTTTGATAATATGGCTACTAGGAACTAAAATTACACTTGTGGTGGCATCATGTCTCTGTAATGGGAGCACTGCCCTATGGCTTTCCAGGCCTGGTGTTTGTTAGATGACCCTGGCTCTTTTGAAAATGAAGATTCTGATTCCACAGCACTGGGCTGGCCTGAGCATCTGGGTTTCTGACCCAGGTACCCAGGTGGTGCTGCTGTAGCTGCTTCCTGAATACCTGCTGGGTAGCAAGACCTACACCAGCTGCATCTGGGGTTCTCTCTGGCTGCAAGGCCCTGAACGTGTAAAGGCGCCTGGGTGGATTTTAACCCAGAGTCCATCCTGAGAACCAAGCAAAGGCTGGTAAAAGTGCATGTGACTGTTGATCCTATAGACTGAGGTTGGTTGTAGATTCTGGCCCTGAACACCCTATCGTGTGCCAAGCTCTAAAGTATATAAGTGCCTGATTCAATGTCACAACTGAACTCTACCCCATACTTATGACCTGATTTTCAAAAGGTACACAGTGAATTGCTAGAATGCAACTGTATCGCCATTGTGCTAAATGTAGGGAGACAGGCCCCACCTGCCAGAGTCCTGGATCCAGACTCCGCTGAATGTGCCAAGTCCTCCTGCTCCGTCTTTTCCCAGTGTCTACTATAGGATGCCTCATAGAATCAATGGTGGCTGTGCTGGGTTTGCTTATGATGAGATATACTTTAGCTTGTATGATAGTACACAGAATCAGTCACGAGGAAAACAAAATACTATACTTTCTAAGTGAGCACACTTTCATTTGGGGTGATAAAACATGTCCCAAACATTTTTGGTCCTTTGCAACCCTTGTATGGGCCAGGACAGACTCAGAACATTCCAAGGTGCTAATTGAAAAGGAATCCTGGGGAAGTAATTGGTACTTGGTCCAAAGGGTTTATTTCTGTGGTTACCATTGCATCCATCCACTTGGCCTCATCAGAACAAGCAGCTCTGTGCTGTTATCCCAATAACTAAGAATTACTGGAAATGTTGGCAACCCAAAAAGTCACTGGTTCCCAAGTTCCCCTCAACTCTAAACAGTACTACGTGTAAGTTCTGGATCTCAGTGCTGCCAAAATCCAAAGATATCTCAACTCATGCCCAAGGGACTCTGTCTATCAGGACTTGTGCAATGGTAGCCCAGCTCATCTTAGAACTCTTCATTTTGTTATCACCCTAGTAAAAGGAAGCTTTGCGTGCAATTGTCTAGCCAGCAGGATGAGATGGAAATGCAAGGAAACAAGTGTTAAATTTCTATATTATTCTGCAATAAATAAAATTTTGTTTTCTTCAAAGTACATATGGAATGTTTATATTTTGATAGGATGTATATCTGAGCCATCATATATATTAAATTGGAAAGCAAACAATGTCCATAGTCCCTGCCCTATGGATCTTACATGTTAAAGAAAAAAAAAAAAAAACTTTAGATAATGTCATTTGCTATAAACAGAAAGCCTTGCTATAAAGGAGACAAATGTACAAAATCTTTCTGGTAGGATAATGGCCCTAGTCAGGAGTTCAGGAAAGATTCACTAGGAAGATTTCTGATTTAGGAGGAAAGAATTAATGAAGTTTAAGTGAATGAGATGCTGGAGCCTTTGCAAAATGAAGAGTTCATCTTCAGTCTGCCCGTTTGCTGAGCCACTCATTTTTCTTCCACAGCAGATAGGACCTTGGATGTTGACAAAGCTAATGAGGTCCTCATCATTTCTGATGACCTTTGGAGTGACCACTATGGGTGTATCAAACAGGATCTGAAAGGCTACGCTGAGAAATTCAGCTTCCGAATTTGTGTCCTGGGCTCCCCTAGGTTCACTCTGTCAGCCATTATGAGGATGCAGATCTGGGAGTTTGCAAAGAATCTGCTTTCCAGTGAGGACAGATCCAACTGGCTTTAGAACTTGGATTCTGGACACTGAGTTCGATAAAGGGAATTCAGCCAGCACTGTGCCTCCACCTGCACTGTGGGTGAATCTCTGGTTACACGGAGTAGGGATTTTGCTGGATATGGGCATCACAAATATGACTTTTTGTCACCTTTGTAATGGACCCACGTCTTCACATTGAGCAACATCTCTCCAAGCATCTTATTTCTCTAGCATAGCCCACAACGGGCCAGTTAAACCAAGAACACCAAAAACTATTATTGGAAATTACTTTTTATTCATGTTTATGAGCTTTTCCACTTAGTAAACATTTTCTTCAAAGTAACCACAGACAATTATGGGGCACTTTATAAATCACAAGCATAAATAAATAAGAAATTAAATTATATTATAAATATTAACTAAAATCATATTCATACCCTTTTGGTCTCAGGCTTATATTTCTTTTACTGTTAATATGTTTAAGCTCCCAGATTAATTTTTATTTTATAATAATAATAACAATAATTTTTTGGAGACAGAGTCTCATTGTATTCACCTTGGGTAGAGTGCTGTGGTGTCATAGCTTATAGCAACTTCAACTCTCGGGCTCAAATGATCCTCTTGCCTCAGCTTCCAGAGTAGCTTGGACTATAGGCTTCTACCACCATGGCTAGCTAGTTAGTTTTTCTATTTTTAGTAGAGAGGGTTCTTGCTCTTGCTCAGTCAGTTCTCAAACTCACAAGCTCAAACAGTCCACCCACCTCAGCCTCCCAAAGTGCTAGGATTATAGGTGTGAGCCAGCGTGCCTGACCCCAGATCAATTTTTAAATAGTTTTCTACTTCTGTAAGATAAACTTAGTTTGTTTGGGAAGTTATGAATTAAACTAACATTAGGATATCAGATTATGTAATTTTCTAAGTTACAGGGAAACAGTAACTTTTATTTATAGCAAGAAGGTATGAATGCATAAACAGTACAGACATGGATCAATCCCAGTATAATATCCACAATTGAAAAGACAACACCCATAGCCGGGCGTTGTGGCGGCGCCTGTAGTCCCAGCTACTTGTTAGGTTGAGGCAAGAGAATCCCTTAAGCCCAGGAGTTGGAGGTTGCTGTGAGCTGTGTGAAGCCACGGCACTCTACCAAGGGCCATAAAGTGAGACTTTGTCTCTACAAAAAAAAAAAAAAAAAAAAAAAAAAGAAAAAGAAAAGACAACACCCTGCATGAAATATCTTGGGCTACATACAACTTCGTAAAGGACCCAACGTTGTTGCCCCAAACAGCCTCCTCCAACCATCTGCCGACGCAATAAAACTATTTATCAAAGAACCCCTACAACCCCTAACATCCTCATCCCTACTATATGTAATTGCCCCAACCCTAGCTTTATCCATTGCCCTTATCATATGAACCCCACTACCAATCCCATACCCCCTGATCAACATCAACCTGGGCGTACTATTTATCCTAGCCACATCCAGCCTAGCTGTATACTCAATCCTGTGATCGGGATGAGCATCAAACTTAAAATACGCACTAATTGGAGCACAACGAGCAGTAGCACAAACTATCTCATATGAAGTAACCCTGGCCGTCATCCTACTATCCATCCTCCTAATAAGTGGAACATTTACACTATCAACCCTGATCCTAACTCAAGAACACTCATGACTCCTACTTCCATCGTGATAAATGCAGCAGTAGCACATGTGGGTGTGTGGAGGGTGACAGAGGCTGGGCGGGTGTCAGGAGGGTGGTGGGACTTGGTAAGCTGCAAAATGGGCTAAAGCCCAGTGACAGATGGACTCCATTCTTTAATCCTATGTAGCATGTATTTTACTATTTCATCTTTGGAGATTGATTATTTCTTATTGCTTTCATATACCTTTACCTGGAGAGCCAAAGACTTGTTCTCGCTGCTCTTCTCTTCCTTCCTTGGTCCATGAAGGAGGGTGGGGCAGAAGAAGCTGCCTCCATGCTTGTCAAACAGCCACATCCATCTACTCTATTTTTTTTTTTTTTATTAAATCATAGTTGTGTACATTATTGCGATCATGGGGCACCATACACTGGTTTTATACACCATTTGACACATTTTCATCACACTGATTAACATAGCCTTCCTGGCATTTTCTTAGTTATTGTGTTAAGACAATTTCATTCTACATTTACTAAATTTCACATATACCCTTATAAGATGCACCGCAGGTGTAATCCCACCAGTCATCCTCCCTCCACCCACCTCCCCCTCCCTCCCCTCCCTTTCCCCCATTCTTAGGTTATAACTGGGTTATAGCTTTCATGTGAAAGCCATAAATTAGTTTCATAGTAGGGCTGAGTACATTGGATACTTTCTCTTCCATTCTTTTTTTTTTTTTTTGCTTTTTTGTATATGCAAGTAGTTTTAATATAGTCCACAAGCTCTTTGATTCTTCTTTCTCCGAAAGGTGAAGTCTAAATTCCCTCCCCTTGAATGTGGGCCGCATTTAGGGACTGACCTCTATTCATGTTATGTGGCAGAGGTCTTCTGAGGCTAGGTCATGAAAAGGTTAACTTCTGCCTGGCTCTGTCTCTGTCTCTTAGACCACTCACTCTGGAGGAGGCCCACCATCAAGTCATGAGAACCTTCAATCAAATAGCGTGTGCACAGGCCCGTTGGAGGAACTGAAGCCTCCGAGAACTCACCAGTGTGTGAGTGAGTGAACTACCTACAGTGTGTGAGTGAGTGAACTACCTAAAGACGGATCCTCCAGCAAAATTCCATTTTCTTCAAGGATTTTCCCTAGGCCATGTAACCTTCTTTCTTCCGAACCGCTACATTTCTTTTCCGTATTATTTTTGCTCTAATCATATATTGCCTCATTTCTTCATCTGTTATAAAATTTCTCATTTCTCTGACAGTTTTCATAGGAATCAGTGAGGATTTTCATTCATTTAGTAGCTGTTGGCCTTGTGTCCCCCTCTCTCTACCTCTCAGGTCTCACTGAAGAGCTGGGCAAAGTAGAATCTCACTTTGGGGAGTTTTAATTTAGAAGTACAGTAGGGGGTGCGCCAGCCCCATATACCGAGGGTGGAGGGTTTGAACCCGGCCCCAGCCAAACTGCAAAAAACAGCCGGGCATTGTGGCGGGTGCCTATAGTCCCAGCTACTCGGCAGGCTGAGGCCAGAGAATCGCCTAAGCCCAAGACCTGGAGGTTGCTGTGAGCTGTGATGCCATGGTACTCTACCAAGGGTGACAAAGTGAGACTCTATCTCTAAAACAAAAAATAGAAGTACAGTACGGTAGCATTTGAGGTTAACAAGTATTGTACAAAGTTGAGATAGTGTTTTACGTAAGTCTCACTTTGTGTACCCAATTGGAAATAATGTAATTGTGACAAAATAGGAACCTGGATTTGCCTGGAATCCTGGCCCAGAGTCTGGGAGGCCCAGCAGTACAAGATCTCTAGTCTTGGTTTACTGTTAGCTTCCTGTTTATGTCCAACACTCATAACACCCCACGCCCTTGCAGAGTTTGAGCTGGCATGTGGCGTTTTGGTCCTTGTGACTTAACAGTGTAACTAAAGAGCTTCGTATTATGCTGGCCCAAGCTGGTGCCTAATAAACCGTAGCAGCCATCATCCCCAGTATTATTGTCATTGTTGACTCTTCACTGGCAAGCATGGGTTCTACTTCTCTATCTCCCTAGACCAGGCATCCTCAAATTGCGGCCCGCGGGCCACAAGAAGCGGTGTGATTGTATTTGTCCCCGTTTTGTTTTTGTACTTCAAAATAAGGTATGTGCAGTGTGCATAGGAATTTGTTAAGTTTTTTTTTTTTTTTTTTAAACTATAGTCTGGCCCTCCAACCATCTGAGGGACAGTGAATTGGCCTAGTAGCTATCCAAGGGTTGAGATTTTTAAAAAGAAAAAACCAACAAAAAAAAATTTTTGAATTTTCCACCAGATTTAAAGGGTAAAGGACACACATTCACGCATGAATTTGGGAGCATGGGAGAAAACAGAGGACTTGATGCAACAGTGCAGGTCGGCTTAGTGATCCAAACATTTCTGGCAACCCCACCCACCCTCTGAGAGGTGGCAGCAGGTGGAAGGTCCCCTCAGGGCAAGAGGTCAAGTATGTTGTAAAGGACTGGTTCTTAATGGACAAGGGGAGAGAGCCCCAGAACAACTGTATTTGATTTAGAAATTGGCTCCCTCTCTCCAGGATGATGTATTTTCAGCTTCCCGGAGACTGACTAGACTGGGAAATGAGGTGGGGGAGCCCCCGTGCGTCCTCTGCCCACAATGCCGCTTGTGGAGGTGTTGGCCAGCTTGACAGTCTCTGGCTTCAGTCCTGCTTTTCTTTACTCTGGCCCTTGTTTTGCGTGTATAAATATTTAACTATTAACATTTAAGTTTCTTACCAGCTGGCTGGAATTGACAATAGACTGTATACATTTTTTGTGTGTGAATAATAAGTATCTTACAAGCAATGCCGAGATGCCAACATTAGAAAGTACAGTTTGCAGGTGGCCTTAGGCAGGCTGGATCACTCTTCGTCCTCCCCTTCTGGCGCGGTCTCACTTTCCTCACCACCTTCAGCAGCCGAATCCACAGGTGTTGCTGTTGATATGCGCTCCCTGGAATAGGAAGACAATGGCAAGGCTTTTACTCTTAAAAGGAGCAATTAACTGGGTTATAGCTTTCATGTGAAAGGGAAAGGGAGGGGAGGGAGGGGCATTAATGGGATTACACCTGCGGTGCATCTTACAAGGGTATATGTGAATCCTAGTAAATGTGGAATGTAAAGGTCTTAGCAAAATAACTAAGAAAATGCTACAAAAGCTATGTTAACTAATGTGATGAAAATGTGTCAAACGGGCGGCGCCTGTGGCTCAGCGGGTAGGGCGCTGGTCCCATATGCCGGAGGTTGCGGGTTCAAACCCAGCCCCGGCCAAATTATAAAAAAAAAAAAAAAAAAAAAAAAAAAAGAAAATGTGTCAAACGATCTATGAACCAAGTGTATGGTGCCCCACGATCATACTAATGTACACAGCTATGGTTTAATAAAAATAAAAAATAGAAAAAATAGGAGCAATTAAACTTCTCATTATCCCCTCATTTTAGATAAGATTTTTTGTTGAGATGGAGTCTGGCCTGGCTAGATGTTGTGAGCAGCTCATAGTAACCTCAAACTATGGGGTCCAAATGATTCTTCTGCCTCAGCCTCCCAAATAGCTTGGACTACAGGCACCTGCCACAACACTCGGTTAATTTTTCTATTTTTAGTAGAGCTCAGGATGGCTTTGAACTCTGAGCTCAAGCAATCGTGCTGCCTCAACTTCCCAGAGGGCTAGGATTACAGGCGTGAGCCACCGTGCCCGGCCATTGTAGATGAGATTTTAAATTGTTCCCAGTCATTTACCCTGCATCCCTCTTGTAAATCTCTTCCTCATCAGAAGACTCCTTGTCGTGAAGCTTCTGGGCCATGTTTTTCTTGCGTGTGGCATTGAGAGGTCTGTACATATCCCTAAGCCAAAGTGGACACCTTAACCAGAAAAAGCCCTCCTAGAAAAGAGAAAGGCAGGTATTAATTCTGCATTTCTCCTGTTTTCTCTGGCCACAGCACTGAATCTTCCTCAAATGTACCTGGCTTTCACTCTGCGATGAGCATCTCCTATGCAGAAAGTCAAAAAAGCCCCTTGGGAAAAAACACACACACGAGACAATTAGTGATTCCTGCCATTTCCCAGGTCTCCCACGATGTACACCTCTCGTTTTATTGGGACTAAATCTGTGGTTCGGTCCATAATCACAGTGGGCAACATCATTATGGACCTGGAATCCTGAAAATCATTTCATGGAGAGACTTCCAGAAGCTCTCCACGTCTGTTTAAGAGGGCCCCGTAATGTCACTGGGGGGACCTTTGTGCAAGGCTTGGTGGGAGGTACAGGGAGGATTTTCAGCCCCACTTACCCCATTGGCCAAGTTCCCTTGTACAGTGAACAAAGTGTACAAACACACAGGCCAGAAGTACTTCACTCTCCAGAAGCATTTTACATCAGTCCCTTTCAAACCTAGTACCACAGATAGCCTTTGCTGGTGGGTGAAGGATAAAGTGCTTCTATTCTCCTAGAAGCTTTATCCTATCAGGCGAGTCCCGTCAAGCAAGTGCCTGGGTCCAGCTAGAAAAATTATTTTCATACTGCAGGCTATTTCATACTGCAGTAGTTGTAAAATCAGTTTAAAGGACAAAATATCCTTTTTGAATATGAGCAGAATAGACAAAAAATCAGACTGTTTCCACATCTACTCATGTCTACACAGCATGTGCGTATTGAATTGTGATATAAAATGTGACTCACAGCCCAAGTAGAGAATAATCAATGGAGAAGTCCCCAGCTGGAAAGGGACCACCCTCTTTCTGACACTAGCACTGGGACCATGGAGGAAGGTAATTTCCTTTTCTCTGTCTCCGTTTTCTTATTATAAAAGGAAGAGGCAAAGTATTATTTAAGGTCTCTTCTAGTTAAAATTCTCTGACGTTTGGATAAATAGAGAATGGAGACCCCAAAGCAAGTAGAATGAGAAGGTAGGTTTTCCTGCCACTCTGGAGGAAGGATTCATATATTCTTGAAGGAGCCTTGAAGGAGACTAGCTCCCTTGCCCCTTCCCCAGAGCCTCCAAAAAGGCCTCTGGCCTGGCCCGATGCCCGCCACCGGAAGGAACAGGCACAACTACAACCCCCGCCCCTGCCTTCCCTTGAAGGACTGGTGGCAGCAGATTCGTCCTTGCCACTCCTGTCCAACTCAGCTTTGTCTGGGGAGCTAATTTTGCTGGATCCAGGCAAAGCACTAAGGCAGGTAAGTATTCTTCCTGCCTCTGGCAGTTTCCTCACTATAAAACGGAAGGATTGAAAGAGATGAGTTCTAAGTTCTCTAGTTCTAAAATTCTAATTTAAATCGCCAGACCAGTATTTACCTCCTTGGGACTGAGCCTGATTCTACATCTGTCCTTGCTGCTCTTCTATGAGAATAAATCTGTTTTGGAAGAAAACAATCATGATTATCCATCATAATGACCAGTATCTCCAAATCTTTATTCATTCCTTTCAAGTCTTACCTACCCAGTGAGATAACTTCTATTTATCTATCTTTCCTTTCCTTTTTTTTTTTTTTTGAGACAAAACAAAAGGTGTCACCTGGGTAGAGTACTGTGGTGTCACAGCTCACAGCATCCTCAAACTCTTCGGCTTAAGTTTTGTGGCAACCTCAAACTCTTGCCTCAGCCTCCCAAGTAGCTGGGACTACAGGTGCCCACCACAATGCTTGGCTATTTTTTGGTTATAGTTGTCATTGTTGCTTGGCGAGCCTGGGCTGGATTCGAACCCCCTCCCAGCCACCCCCACCCCCACCCCGCAGCTCTCCTGTATGTGGCTTGTGCCCTAGCCGCTTGAGCTACAGGTGCCGAGCCAGCTATCTATAATTTTTTATTAGAGATAGGGTTTCACTCTGTCACCTGGGGTAGAGTATACTGGTATGATCATAGCTCACTGTAGCCTCAAATTCTTGGGCTCAAGTAAGCCTCCTGCCTCAGCATCTCAGATGCTCAAGGCAGCATCTCCTGCCTCAGCTACTAGTTCCTAGTAGCTGGAACTACAGGTATGCACCACCATGTCTGGCTAAAAGATATATTTTCTGAAGACATAAATTATTTTTCTGAGACAGTCTCACTCCGTTGCCCTGGCTAGAGTACAGTGCCATCACTATAGCTCATTGCAACATCAAATTCCTGGGCTCAACCTATCCTCTTGTCTTAGCCTCTAGAGCAGTGTTTTTCAACCTTTTCACAGCACACTCGAACCTACAGTTAAACTTTGGCAGCACACTTAAATTATGGTGATCAAATAAAAGAGTAAAAAGAGAATATACTTACTGTGCTTTGAGCTTCTTTTGAACATAATTTAATAACGCCCTTTAAAAAGTTTTTCACGGCATACCTAAGATCCTGCCATGACACACGTGTTGAAAATCATTGCTCTAGAATACCTGGAACTTGAGGTGCACACCATGACCCCTGGCTAATTTTTCTTTTAGTAGAGACGAGGTCTCGCTTTCACTCAGGCTGGTCTCCAACTCCTGAGCTCAAGCAATTATAATCCTCCCTTATAATCCTTAGGATTATAAGCATGAGCCATCACACCTGGTCTGAAGACAGAAATTCTATCCTGTTTAATGGTTCTTTGGCTCTTTCCTTGGTATCTGCAGGCAACTCATTCCAGGATCCACTCCCCTCAGCCTAGCATACCCAAATCCAAGGATGCCAAAGTCCCTGTATTAACAGGTTGATTATCCCTAATCTGAAAACCTGAAATCCAAAATGCTCCAAGATCTGAAACTTTCTGATCACCACCATGACACTCAAAGGAAATGCTCACTGGAGCATTTTGGATTTTAGATGTTCAGATTAGGGATGCTCAGCTGGTTAAGTATAATACAAATATTCCAAAATTTGAAAAAAAATCTGATATCTGAAACACTTCTGATCCTGAGCATCCAGATAAGGGCCACTTAATCCGTATATCAGCCAGGTTCTGCTCCCATCTGATAGACCAGGAGCCACTTGGTCCACACAGCTCTCCTCTGCTTCATTCTGTCCTGATCTTGGGGTTCTTTCTTGGATAGCATCTTTAAGAAAATGGTTTGCCACATTTTTAAGTTCTCAGGGGAGGGAAAATGCTTCACCATATCCTCCAAGAAATGGTGACAAACCTCACAGAGAGACTAGGCCCAGGCAGGCTGGAGTATTCAGAGAAGGCATCAGAAAGAAAGACGAACTTGAATTTGAACAGAGTCACAGGATTTCCATGGGCAGAGTTTAGTAAGAGAATTCTGGATGGGTAAAGGCACAGATGAAAGCAGGGATACGCATGATGTGACTGGGATATGGTGTGGGCTGCTTTGGCTAGAACAGAGGGTTGCCACAATAGAAAAAGTAAATCAAATAAGGTAAATTAGGTTGGATGGTGGGGTAAAATCATGATTGTCAGCTTATTAAACCATTCTTTTAATATGCTAGCACCTACATGTTGGGTAAAGTAATAGGCCATTATGAAATGGCCTATTGAACAAAAGGTAAACACAGGCAAGCGCCAGGAACAGGCCACTGTAAATATGACACACTTTGGAATAGCCAGGTGCAAGGTTTAGCTGAGCTGCTTTAACTGAACCTGTGTAGACAATGCCTTGCACAGTGGAGAAGGAGGATGCTACCTGAATCTATAAGATGACACCTCTATCTCTTGCTGTGTCCTTTCTCCCCAGGGTAATGACAGCTCCGTGAGGGTGGAGATAATACATCTTTTGTCATTTCAGCAACAAGGAAAGAAATCAGTGGTAGAATGAGAGTGATTGGTGAGTACATAAAATTATTGACAGTTTTGGGTTGGAAAAACTTTCCTATCACTTCAACTTTGGCTTTCTTAAACTTAATTTCTCCAAATAATCTAGTGGTTTGTTATCTTGGTTTCAGTTCTATAGCGATCTCCTGGGAGAGGGGTTACTTTAAAAAAATCCTTGGTATATATTACAGTAAAGAACAATGCATACCTTAGTCGTAGTGACTGAAGAGGAATGTCAAGTAATAGTAGGTGGGATAGTGGCTTTGATTTTCAGTTCATGAGTACTGAATCTATTAGCAAGGATGTTATTCTGGAAACCTGAATGATTGTCCTTACCTCAATAAGACAGAAAATTATAATCAAAATCATCACTATTACAGTCACAGATATTGCCAAGATGAGTTTGTTGTTATAGCCATATCCTGGAACTCCTTTAGTGAGCTAAAAAAGGGAAAGAATAATTAAAAAACCACCAAAGAGATGGAAAGAATGAGATCTAACTATTCAAAACTCCACCCTCCCAAGTAAGTAGCTTATAGGTTCTTAAAGAACAAAGCAAATCTAATGTGTTACATAATCTTACTATTAAGTATTTTGTTCTACATCTTCTTTATCTTGAGTGTTCTGTCTGCTTCATTCTCTAAATGAGCAAAGTGGGAGATCACTGTCATGGCCAAAATTACATGGCCAAGATAAAATATGGACTTGTCTACCCGGGCCTTGCTGCATGGATGCTTTCATGGTATATTGTAAACCAAGGGTATCCAACCTTTTTTTCCTCTGCCACACATGGGAAGAATAAGAGTTGTCTTAGGCCACAGAGTAAATACACAAATACTAATGAAAGCTGATTAGCAAAAAAAAAAAAAAAAAAAAAAAAAAAGGAGGGGGTGTCTGTGCATACTTTTCATGATATCTGACACCACATATAAGTGAAAAAAAAGTCCTCACAAAATCATCATGCGGCCCACAGGCTGTAGGCTGGACACCCCTGAACTGATGGAAAAGTCCAGGTCTCATGTTCCCGTAGTCATCCTTACCTCACTTGACTCCTGCTCTTTCTGTTCAGCCTGGGCTTCTGTGCTCTCCTTGATGTAGTTCTCACTCTTCCACTGATCCGTATCCCATTCTGCCTTGGATACTTTTACTTCTTGCTGCTCACTCAGAAGCTTCATCAGGAGACCTGTTCTAGAGATGAGCTTGGCACAGGCCAGTTGCACATGGGTCTCAGAGCAGTCCATTTTCAAAGTCCGGATAACGTGAGAAATGAGCCTTCTCACGTCGTTGTTGGGGATGAGGGATCGGAGCTGCTGGTTTAGCTGCATTTCAAATTGATCACCCGGGGACGCGAGCAATGGGTAAGTGAAGCTTTTTTCCATGTTGGGTAAGTCAGTGCCCGTGTTGTGGTATTCCCACAGAGTTTCACTGATTTGTTTAACAGTCGGTATTAAGAACGCAGTCCCAGTGGAATCTATAGCGGAAGGATTCTTATCATTTGTACTTTCAGACATAGTTTCTTCAGGTATAGCAGTGTTTTCCATAAAACTGTTTTCTTCAATACCATTTCCTAGAGGGGATACAGTAGTGATTTCTGTAACAGATTCTGAAGGAGCAAGTGATTCTGGAAAAGGATTCTCCTGAGGACTCAGCTCTTCTGAAGGTGGAAAAACCCCATGTGACGGGGAATTTATAAGGCTCCTTACTGCAGAGAATGGAGGCCGCTTTACAGGCATCTGTCCATGGAACACTGTTTCTTTTCTAAACTTTTGACTTAGTTTGGCCGCAGGTGTTCTGTGGGCCACATGGGAATGAGGTTTATGAAAGCGGTATTTTCTTCTAGAATGTACAATTGGTTTACCAGCTTCCATACTTTTAACTCTAGCATTTGCATCTTCTAAAACAAAAATGGTGTCGCTCATGTCTTTTGATTGTTTTTTAACCTCAGGTAGGGATTTTGAGGTGGCAGAAGTAGAAGGCATGCCAATATACTGTTTGAAGAAAGAAGAGACCGCAGCCTTGTGCGTCTGCGTGAAGGAAGGCTCGGTGTGGAAGGAGCTTCCCACAAACTTCCGAGGCCTCTGCACCACGTCAAACTGTGTCATTTCACTCGGGATTGGTTTCCCAAGCGTTCTTTCTTCGGCCACTTTCTTCGCTGTCGGCCAGGTACCCTGTTTCCTCTTGATTCTTGCCTCCTGTAAGAGCTTTCTCCGTAGGCGCTTGGGCCCTTTGAGGAATAGCGTCACTTTCTTCAGCCCCCTGTCTCCACTCTCACTCTCTGTCAGGCTATTTTCCTGTGATTCAGCAGTTGCCACTTTTTGGGGAAAGATTCGGCGTTTAAGTTTGGGACCTAAAAGGCCAGACTGCATAAGCATGGCAGTTTTTTCTTTCTTTTTAACCTCATCGATTTTTTCTTGAATTTCTGCATCTAAGAAATTTTCCAGGAAATAGAGCTTCCTCAGTTTATTTTTGTAAGCTGAATTGCTGGGTCCAGGTTCAAGAGGCTGAGCCTTTGTATTGTTTTTCATATGACTTAGGGGCTTCTCTCCTTCCTGCACATTTGAGAAAAGCAGTTTAATGAATGGTAATAATGTTGATTCTACATCTTCTAGATTTCCCTCTGAGAAATAAGGCAATATGTAATTAAGTGCACTAATGACATCGCTTTCATCATTGAAGTCCATCTGGTCACTCGTGAAGCCTGACAAGCCGACGCCATTTTTATTTGCGGATACCTCTGGCTCAATGGTCAGCTCGGTGCTCGTGTGCTTCTTCCGAGCCTGTAATACCTTCATGAGCGCTCCCTCCGCATTTCCTACACTTGCTTCTTCAACTGTCAAAAAAGAAGAGACTGCTTTTGACGATGGAAGGCTGATGGCATAGCTTTTTGCCAATCCACAGCCATATAACCCAGTCAAAGAAATTAGGAGTCAGCAAACAGAAGAGTGCCACTTAGAGAGGAAAAAAAGAAACCCCAGTTTAAACCTATACAATGGAATAATAAAAGGAGAAAAATATCTTTGGGAAAAGTGGCTACCTACTCAGAACATTCCATAATGTGACATACAGTTACTCTACTTGGGGTTATTCCACTGGTCCCTCAAATCCACTTGCCCAGCACTCAGTAAATGCCCAAGATGGGAGACCCTTGCTCCCTGCTCCTGGCTGAACCAGCCCTTCTGCAGCCCAGACTGTCCTGCCTCAGATGCAGAGGGGGCATGCTTGTAGATGACTCTGATGAAAGACAGTTCCCTAAGGGGACCAAGAGAAGAGATGCTAATGTGGAGGCCCCAATCCTATTGCTAAGACATCCTTATCTGGACATGGCCTTGTCATCTCCCCACCAGT